>NW_004955587.1:277356-355376 GCF_000276665.1 Chinchilla lanigera
CACCATGTATTACAGCAGTCATTGATATTTTCCTACTAATCTATCCATAACTCTCTAATGTTTGTATTGTTCCTATCCTATTTCATAAATGGATCCATGTTTATTATTATGTGTTTCCTACAACAACCATTGAGAATTATTGAATGATTATTCAGAAGGTCACTCAAGTATAGTTCTACTTATATTCTTTAGAAGCCACTTTGAAGATACCTAAGTGTAGTACAGCAACTATTGATAATCTCATACGTCTTTTGTCTGTAACTCACTGTCATTCGTCTATTTGTTTTCCTGAGAAACTATCTTATAGATAACAATATGTAAAACAATAACAATTGATAATTTCCTACCACTTTGTCTGTAATTTGGTAAGCCCCTCCTATTATTATGTTATCCTTCTTTTACTCTTTAAAATAAAAAAAAAAAGAGAGAAACATGTAACCTGCTGGAAGACAAAATAGTTAAAGCTCTTGAAGACAGCTATAGGAAAGGACTTTCTGTTTAGGATCCAAATTGCCCAAGTACCAACAGATGAGATTGTAGCAAATTGTAATACTTGTTCACAGCACAGTAAACAACCAAAACAGTGAAGAAAAAATCTAGAGAATTGGACAATTTTTGCTAGTTATCCCTTGAATAAAAGACTAAAATCTAGACTACATAAAGAAGTAAAGAAATTAGAAATTACAAAATAAATGACCCAATAAAAAATATGCAATTAAAATGAGTAGGTATGGGGAAGCACTCAGACTGCTTCGCAGTTCAGGAACATCTAAGGACACCTGAGGCTGTGACCCTAGTTGTCTAGCACAGGTGCACAGTGGGATGTAGCTATGTAACCATGACTTAGCACAGGTAAACACACACTCACTGGTTATGGCACTATATAAGAATGTAAATATGAGATAACAACCTGTATAAGAATTATACAGTAAATATAATAACCACTGTTAATTTGTATTATTTTGTCTTGAAACCCTGTATCATTTTAAATGTTCTTGTTTTGGTTTGTTTATGTTCATGATACTGGTATGCTGCTACTGTTCTATTTTTTGTTTGTTTGTCTCATTTACTATTCTCTTTAAAATGAAAAAAATTTAAATAAGAAGATAAAAAAAGTATTATACAATAAAGATGCAGGTGCCTCTTGCACTCTTGCATCCTTGTGCTCTTTTCCGCCCCATGCTGCCTGCTGTTGTTGCCAATCTCTTGCACATATGTGTTTTTTAACCTTGGGACCTTACTGGGGAAAATCTCCCTTGGGTTCCTCAAGTGGGCCAATAATAGGTCAACTCTCAGAATAAGTACAAATGGCCCATAAATACATGAAAAAATATTCAGCATCACTAGTCATTAGACAAATGCAAATTAAAATAACACTGAGATTCATTCTCACCCCAGAAAGAATGGTCATCATCAGGAAATTATGTAATAACAAATGCTGAAGGAAAAAAGGAATTGTTCTAGACTGTCAGCAGGAATGTAAACTAGTACAACCACTTTGGAAATCTGTATGGAGGCTGCTCAAAATCTGAAATGAGAAATTCCATTTGATCCAGCTATTCCCTTCCTAGGTATCTTCTTGAAAGTGTTGAATAAATCATATTTTACAGCAATACATGCATACTCATTTACAGTAGCACAATTCATAATACCATAGCTAAATCTTGGATGCAGCCTATAAGTCCTTCATCAGATGAATGGACAAAAATGTGACACTTATACACAATGAACTACTACTCTGCTATAATGAAGAGTAATTTTGAGTCATTTATACAAAAATGGTTGCAACTTGAATGCATATCGTTAGGTGAAATAAATCAGAAATATAAGTTTAAGTACCATATGGTTTCTGTTATATGAGAAACCCAAAATGTAAATAAAATTTAAAAAAAAATAAAAATAGATAAAAGGAAACAGGGAGATAGATTTTTTTGCAAATGGAAAGGGACTAGGAGATGCATGTGGGGAGGGGATGTAAAAAGAATTACAATGTATCATGTACATGTACGAAATATTCACAATGAAAACAGTCATTATGCATTGCAAATATGTACTAATAACCACTTTTTTAAAATGCTACTGACATGTGTATGTTGATTTGTATCCTTTTGTCTTAGTAATTTGTATCATTTCTGTCTTAATCACTTTCCTCATAGCTGAGACAAAATATCTTGCACACAACTTAAAGGAGGAGGTGTTTATTTTGGCTCATGCTTTTAATCCATAGTTGGCCAGCTCCAAGGTAGCAAGTCATGGTGGAAGCACCTAGGGGGTGAGAGCTGCTCATAACATGGCAGCCAGGAAGCAGAGCTTGAAGGAGGACACCAGGAAGGAAGGTACACCCTTCCAGGTTGTTTCCTCCAGTGACCCACCTCTTCAGACCAGACTCTACCCTCTAGCAACAAGTTAGTGCCCAAGAGATGTGTGGACATTGAACCCCACAACAGGCCTGGAAGGACATGATGTGCTTCAACTGGCAGCAGCAGAAGGGCACCTATTAGTGTCCCATGACTACATGGGAGTAGGACTGCTTTAGCAGGCCTGGGAGGCAGGAGGACACTTGTCATCCTCTGTAGGTGTTTTTTTTTAAATCTCTTTGTAAGGAAATTTATAAATGCATAACACTAACCAAATAACAGCTCAAATCTAGTTCCCTAAAACATACCAGTTACAAATTTTATGCAAGCAGTTTATCAAGACTGTGATAATTAACTGTGGTAGGTAACTCAACTTGAGTAAGAAAGGCCCAACTAGATTGCCTAAGCATAGGTCTGAATGTGGAAGACACACCCTAGGGACGATTGTTGCCAGAATGGTATAAAAGGGAAATGAAGAAGGAAAGCTCACTTCTCTTTCTGTAGATGAGCCCATCTTCATCTTCACCTTGGATGTTGTCTTCTGGTTTCCAGCACAGTCTCTTCAGCCTCCAGCACAGACCCCTCAGCCTCCTGAGATGGGCTCACATGGGGCACACTACAGTGAGCTTGGACTGGGTCCTTCGGATCTCCAGTGCACGGACAGACCTTTTGGACTCTTTCACACCTGACTCTGTGGGTGGCCATTGTAAGCCAATTGTGTAAACCGTTACGTGTTTGTATAACTTGCATTAAATCTGTTTCTCTAGTAAGCACTGACTGATACAATGGTATAATATTAGCTGTTGTAAAGTTTTAATAAGCTAATAGGTCGCATACAGGTTTATGGTTCACCTGACTTCTTTCCATTACAGAACAGCCAATATTCATCTATACCGTGTATATTTATCAGAAGATTTCTTTATCACTGACTTCATTTAATCATGACTTTAAGGGACGGACCCTGTTTGAGGAGGCTCAGAACAACAGATAACCTTAAGGCTATCCATGGGAAGTGAAATGGGACCCTCATCAAATTCTTAGGCACCCACACCACAGAGAAAACTGTTGTCTATTGAAAACTGACTCAGAGCCACCAGCAAGACCTGAGCTTGGACCATAGTCTTTCTCTTGCCCAGGTCATCACCTGCAGAGGTAAATCTATCTTCCTAAGTTTTTTGTCAGAGGCAGGGTTATAGAGACAACCTTTGCCTTTCCATCCCCTATATTCTGAGGCTTACTATTCATTCATCAATTATCAGATCACCCACCACCAGCTTTACACAATTTTGATTTGTACTCACACCCCAACTTCAGAGTTCCTGTCCAGTCTCTTAATAATTCTGTTTTTTTAAAAAAAAAAAATAAAAAATAAGTAATCATGGGCTAGGGATAGGCATAAGCACCTGCCTGGCAAGCGCAAGGTCCTGAGTTCAGTTCCTGGTACCAAAAAATTAAAAAATTAAAAAAATAAAAAATAATTCTGTTTTTTGGACTAGTTATGAGCTTTTCTAAGCCACAGTTTCCTAGCCTGAGAAATGATAGTAATAGGACCTGCCACATAAAGTCACAATGGTGACTCAGGGATAATGTACTTAAAGTGCTTAGAAAATGCACACAGAGAGCTCATTATGAATGCTAATTGTTCTGGTGAGTGATATAGTGAATAATCATAACTTGACTCTGTTCATAACTTGACTCTAATCATAACTTGACTGCATGCGTAGGAATCTGAAAGATTCCAACCTGGCTTAGAGCCTTGCAGCCCCTGTCTTTCTGATGTGTTCTGTAAGCTTTTCTTGCTGCTCTCCATTTGCAACTTCGTCACAATGGTACTAACAGTGTGCTTCCTCTTGGCTGTCCTTTAAATTTGCCAATTCATTGTTTGTGAGTAGGTCCTATGGTCAGTTTGGGGGAAAGATTCTATAGCTTTTTCAAGGCCTAGTATTTAGTATTGTGCATAATCTAGTAGGTTCTCAGTAAATTTCACTGAATATCTTCACAAAATTCTGAGAGGCCATTGATATCAAATGACTCTCTTAGGTCACATATCATAGCTAGATTGTGAGCAGTGTTGGAGATCCCAATCTAGAATTCTGCCTATTATGTCTGGGAAGACAGCTGGTTTTGATTGCCCATTACCTACCATCTTCAGTTGCAGTCACTCTTACAAAAGGGTGGGTGAAAAGCCCTGGGTATCAGCATTACAGTCTATGCCAGATCACTAGCTGGTTGAGGTATGAGTCCAGAAAGCTGATTATAGCCAGCCAGTTATAGACTACTCCAGGTATTGAAGAGAAGCACATGTGTTGAGCCTGGCGTTTCAGTATGTCCTGACACAGTTTGCCTCTGAAGGGAAAATGGAAGGCTCCTTGAAATGCTGATGAAATGCCATAGAAATTGTCAAATATCTGAAAACAGGTAAAAACAGAAAAATACTTGTGCCAAACCAATGGAATTCCGTTCTTTAGTATGATTTCTCTAAGCTTGTGTATTTAGGAAAAATTCCATTTCACGTCTAACTCCAGTCATCTAAAGCTACTTTTCTATACTAAAGTAAAATGTTAAACCAGAACGGATTTCATTTAACCTTTCGAAAATGAGATTTTCACACCATTAACCTTCTTGACATCAGTGAGCAAAGCAGAACTATCAGTTGTCTGCAGCACACATCAACAAGAGAAAGGAGGAAAGAGTCTTTGTCAATGGCTGTCTTTCACATTTGGTTTACCCAGAGGGTGTACATTGTGGTTCATAGGTGGAAATCAGCCTTTTGCAGATAGTTGCCAATACAGATGATACTGTCTAGTATAGTCTTGCATTAAATAACTATTTTCTGTTTGGGAGGGGACCATAACTACCTGAGGCACCATAGAAAAATTCTCAAAGCCTGGATTTTTAAAAAAGTACAACTGATAAAAATTAAAGCACTTGTACTTTCTGGAGGCATAGAAAGTGAGATACATGTTACATGCCTCTGAGTGTGTGTGTGTGTGAGATAAATCAGGAACAGCTTCGCTATATATTCCTACCAACATGCGTAGTATGCTGGTGTTAGCTTGTTTTTGAAAAACAATGTCTAACTTTTTGTCCTGCAACAAAACTCATCTGACTCTTACACTTCTTCTAACTTAAAGAAAGCCATATATATTTATTTGTTTGGATTGTACTATGCCTTAGCATATAATTTTTAGGGTGGGTGAATTTCTTTCTTCTTTGTCTATTATTATAGGTTTGCAGAACATAATGGTTACATTCATTACGTGGAATTGGTACATGTACATAACACATCTTAATTCCTTTTTTCATTTCCTTCCTCACCCCTCCCTCTGCCTCCCTCATCTCTTAATCACTTTCCCCTTTGCAAAAACCTATCTCCCTACTTTTATCGTCTATCTTATATTTTGCTGTTTATTTATACTTTGGATTTCTCCTATAATAGATACCATGTGATACTTAAGGTTTTGTATCTGATTTATTCCATTTAAAATCATGGTCTCTAGGTGCATCTATTTTCCTAGAAATTACTCAAGATTGTACTTCTTTATGGCAAAGTAGTACTCCATTATACATGAATATTATATTTTTTAATTCATTCATCTGTTGATGGGAATATAGGCTGTTTCCAAGATTTAGCCATTATGAATTGTGCTGCTAGAAACATGTGTATTCATGAATTACTGTAAGACAGTGTCTTTAACTCTTTCCAGGAGATACCTAGAAGGGGAATAACTAGGTCAAATAGAAGTTTTAGTTTTAGTTTTGTGATTTCCAAAGTGGTTGTACGGCTTTACATTCCTGCCTACGATGTTGAACAACCCTCACTACACACACACACACATCTCACAGCCTCCCTAGCATTTATTATTAGATTTTCTGATGATAGCCATTCTTTCTGGGTAAGATTGAATCTCAGTGTTGTTCTAATTGGCATTTCTTTAACATCCAGTGATATTGAGCATTTCTTCATGCACTAATTGGTCATTTGCACTTCTTCTGCTAAGTGACTTCATTTCAGTTGCCCATGTTTTGATCTGATCTTTTATTTTGGAGTCTCATTTTTTGGGTGGTTTATATAGTCTAGTTGCTATTCTTCTGTCTGAGGTAGAGCTAGCAAAATTTTTCCAATTCCGTAGGTTATCTTTTACTCTGATCATTACTTCTTCTGCTGTGCAGAATCTCAGAAGCTTTTTAACTTGATATGATCCCATTTCTTGATTCTCAGTACTATGTCTTGTGCAATGGGATTCTGTTTAGAAAGTCTTGGCCTACACCTATGACTTCAAAGTTTTATCTGCAGTATTTTGTCTTCTAGGAGGTTACGTGTTTCTGTCTTAACATTTAGTTCTTGGATTCATTTTGATTTTAGTTTAATACATGGTGAAAGACATGGGTTTGTATTCGATCTTTTGCACATGGATGGCCAGTTTTTCCAGCACAATAATTTACAAAACTGTCTTTCCCTCAGTGTTTGTTTTTGGTCCTTTTCTCAAAGATCAAATAATTGAATGTGTCTGAGGTTGTGTCTGCATCCATTGATCCAAGAACATGTCTGTTTTTGTGCCAATACCATTCTGTTTTCTTTTGTAAAAAAAAAATCATGGTAGCTTTGTAATATAATTTCAAAAACAGGATTGTGATGCTTCATGCTTTACTCTGTTAATTCAAGACTGCTTTTGTTATTATGGGTCTCTTGGTTCCATATGAATTTTAGGATTTTTTTCTCCTGCTCTGTAGAGAATGCTGTTGGAATTTTGATTGACATTGTATTAAATGTGCATATCAGCTTTGTAAGTATGGCCATTTTGACTATATTGGTTCTGTCTATTCAGGAATAGGGGCTATCTTTCCATTTTCTGAAGTCCTCTTCGATTTCCTTTGGCAGAGTGCTGTAGTTTTCATTGTAGAGGTCTTCAAATTTCTTGGTTAGGTTAATTCTTAAGCATTTAGTTTTTCCTAATGCTATTGTGAATGGCATCTTGTTCTAATTTCTTTCCTAATTCCTTATTTAATTATTTGTGTACAGGAATACTATTGATTTTTGTGTGTTGGTTTTATATCTTGCTACACTGCTCAATTTAGTTAATTCTAAGAGTCTTTTGGTGTATTGGGGGGGCCTTTTATGTACAGGATCTTGTCATCTGCAAATAATGACAATTTGACTCAGCCTCTGTACTCTTCGAGTGGGTCTGGTCTGAAAGTGGCCTTAAAGCATTGGCAGCCTGGGTGGAGCAGGGTGCAGTGTGGACTGGGTTACCTTTCTGGAAGGAGGCAGTGTCGAATACTCCCTCACTGTTCCCTAAACTGGAGCCTAAAAGGGCTGTAGGACTCCCCAGCAACAAAAATTTCAGGTGTCCATGGCGTTAATGGGGGGTACTTGTGGACTCATATTTATCATTTCCCCTCAGAGAAGGATTTTTTCCCAATTTCAAGCTATCCTGTCACAGGAAGGTGTCTGATGAAAGGTATATTGTTCACTTCTTTACAGGGCCATCCCGTGCCTCCATTTCCCAGCTTTTTTCTTTATTGGGCACTGTGTTCTAGCATGCTCCTCCAAATAGTTTAGCTATTTAGAAACTATTTCTTCTTTGTTTAAGTCCTTCTTTATGATAGGGACACATTTCTGGCACCTCTAGCCAGCCAATTTATCAGAAGGTCAATTATATTGGTGAGTTTTGAACAACTAAACCAAAGATAGGCTTTTAGATCCCAGTCTCTAAGTGGAAAAGGGTTGAGGACCAGAGGATATGGAACAGTAGTTTACTATGTTAGGGACCAGGCTACGTGACTATGGTCCCAGGCTCGGTGCGACTTGCCAGGGACAGAAGAGTTTGAAAATAGCTGCATGCTCTCTGGCTGTGCTGGGAAAGCTCATGTTCACAGCCTGGAGACAAGATGATATCTCCCTAAGTAAGAAGACCATATACAAAATGCAGGCACTCAGGGGAAGGACTTTATCTTGCTCTCTAAAATGTTAAACTTGACCCCCATTTTATTATCTTAGTCTTACAAGCTGTTCCAAGAACTGCACTTTACTCCCTGAGCTTCTTGTTATCTACTCGCGTGAATATGGGCAACACCAAGATAGCAGAGAGTCAGTCTACTGGAGACAACTCCTCCTCGTCCCCCCTTGAACTAAAAAGATAATGTCTTTTGTCAGGTATCCCGGGGTCTAATGGGCCTCAGGCAGAAAAGCAACTGTAACCTTGTTTGTTTGTAATCTTGTTTGTTGGATGCTGAACTATAAAACTGAGTACCACCAGGAGATATTAGAGTAGATTCTTACACACATTTAGCAAATTCCAAGACTTGCAGAGGTGACTTGAACTGAAGGAAGAAGAGTTGACAAAGAAGGTTACAGGTGATGAGATCTAAACATTACTTTCCTGCAGTCAACCACAATACTGCCATCTGTTTCATAATAAGGTTCTGTGAAACATTGTTTAAAATTGAGTTTACAGGCAAAAGGTATAAAAACCACTAAATGGACTAATATACAAGATTATTATAAAAGTGACTGCTTATCAATACCATGTGACTCTGGGTAAGAAACTTTGTGTGCTAGAGTGGAATTAGGGTTATAAACGTCTTCAGACAGTAAGAAGGTTATTTCAGTTTTTGCCTGATTGCAAAATTCCCAGGACATCAGCTGTCAACACTATTACTTTCTAGTTCCCTGAATGTTGTCACACAAAGTAAGAATTTTGGAAATATATATCATCTGAACTATAGAAGAAAATAAGGTTAGGAAGGATGATGGGTCCAGGTTATACAGTGTTTTGGAAATAACAAGAAACAGATATAATCAGACTAAGTAAATAAAATTCCTGAGTATAAAATGTCATGATACAAAGTTTAAGGAAACAGAATGAGATAAAAAGTAAAGGGTAGGGGCTAGGGATGTGGTTTGATAGTAGGGCGCATGGAGACCTGTCTTAAATCCCCAGTATCTAATAATATTAGTATCAATATCAGTAACAATAACTATCACCTTGGAAAGACAAGCATTAAGGAGACCAGCCAGAAAGTTACTCATGCTATGATCAATTCATATTGTAAAAAAAAAGAAGTCATCACTTCTAGTAATTTAATGTATGTGAGGAAAGGAGTTAAAAGGATTAACACAATTCTTACTTGAGAAAAACTTTAAGAATTTTGAGGCTCAGCAAAATGAGGTAGGTGAGTCCGAGAGATGGAAAAATAACTCAGGAACATCAGGCTTGAACATTTCGGAAATAGCTTGAGCTTATGAAAAGTAAAAAGCAACTCCATATGACCATAACCAAGTACAAACTCTCAAAAAATGAGCTATGACAGATTAAGCATAGAATTATCTTCAAGGAAAGCACATGAGGAATCCTCTGGCACAGAAGATGTCTTAATATAGGTGTGCAATTTCATGGTTGTGTGCATCAAGCTAAAGTTATAACTTTCAATGCATTTTTGGGCAACTCTTTGGTGACTTATACTTACAAAATGGATACCTAGACTTATGATGTATATTTAAAATTTCTTCTTGAATATAGTGTATATAATTTTAACTTTTATACCATAAACTCATTTACATTTTCTTGGTTAATGACATGATGCACTAGCTACACTTAGGAAAACGCCCTGTGACCAAAATGTTTTTGCTGTGCGCATTCATTTCTCATTTTCTCACCTGTCAAAGGCAAACTGTTCTGTTAAGCAAGAAACAAACTCCAGCGTTTTGGTATCTGTAAAAACCACCATTCTCAGGACTTGACAACACCTACAGCAAGGAGCTCAATCTATTTCTTTGGAGCAAATGTTTCCTATTTTGCCAGTTATTTAAAAGTAATACATAAAGTTTATTTTGTTTTTATGGTGAGAACGGAGGTTTTGACCAGGTGAGTTCTGATTTATTAGTTTCCTCTGTCCTTTTCTCTTGTTTTTTCTTTGTTTGCTGCATTTTTGAAAGGGGGTTTTGCTATGTGTCCAGGTTGGCCTTGTACCATTGACCCTCCTACCTCAGCTTCCACAGTACTAGGATGATAAGCATGTGCCACCATGGTGGGCAATTTCCTGATTTCTTTAATGAGAGATATTCCCTAAATCCATAATAAAATAATCTCTTTACTTTATTAAATAGAAGATAATTAATAAGGGCTTGTGCAGAATGTTTATCACCTAGCCATAATACAACCGACACATGGCAGAAAAACTCTCTTGGGTTTAAAAATAGCTTTATTTAGCATACCAAAAACACAGAAACAAGAAAAACTCTATTTAGTATAAACATAAAAATAGTTAAATACCATAATTTAATGTAAACCAAGCATTTAAAAATGTGAACTATTATAATAAAATACATGCTATTTATGGAGAACAAAGTTAAAGCTATCTCAGCAATTATTGGATCAGATCAGTCTTCAAGAAGCCATCATTAGCAATAAAACAAGCACAAAATCTCCATTTGTGTTGGTCAAGAGGAAAAGAAAAAGTCATTTTATTGACTTTAAATAAATAAAATTTATTGTGGCATTTAAAGCAGGGAATCAAAAAGTGCCAGTTCTAGGATTCCAGACAACCACTTCATGTGGACGTTTGTAAGTCATTCTACTGAAAAACCATTGAGCCCATTCTTTTATTTAAATACAAACTGGTTGACTCAATTAAGTTACTGCTTAAGAAAGGTACTAAATATAGTATGCAAAAATAAACCTTTATTAAAAATGATCAAAGGTGAATGCAATATCAATCAGGTAAGAAAGGCAAAAGCATAAAAATATATATTTTTTTCAGATAAGCCCTATAATTATAATAAATGTTAAGAAACTCAGTTTATAAAACCAGATTGGGTAGCAAAAGGGATTTTAAAAATATAAAACCCATATCCAAAGAAAACAAGCCTAAGATAACGTTTCTTGAAGAAAGTGGTATTTTGTTTATTCTCATTATCATGCAAAAGCTTCTAAGAGACCTGTGACTGATGTAACTATTTCTATGGAGTGGTGATATCTTTCACCAATAACCTAAAAAAAATCTGTAGCTATTGATCAGTTAAACATTTGGCTTCTGCTTCAAAGATCAGCATTCATTCTTATACTGTAATTCAGGTGTCTTTATGAGGCAGCAATAAATCCAATATTAGTTTAAAATGTAAAAGAAAGTTGTAAGAATAAACTGTATTTGTAGAATTTCTGGTTCCCTTGTCTTATCCTGTAGTGTTCAAACTTTTTGTCTCCAGATGTCCCTTTATACTTTTAAATTTTACTGGGGATCTGGATGCCAAGAACTTTAATTTATGAGAGCTATATCTATTAAAATTTATCATATTAGAAAATAAACCAAAATTTTAAGTGTTAATTTACTTAAAACTAAAAAATCCATTATATGCCAACATAAATAACATTTATATGAAAAATAGCTATATTTTCTAAAACAGAAAAACATTGTTTTACATTTTCAACTCTTTGTTTAGAAAATTAGAGTGAAAAGACAAGTAATGTCCTAGAATTATGATGAAAATATTTTTGGCCTCAGAGATCCTCTGGAAGTTTTTAAAGGAACTCCAGGGAGCCTTGGGACACACTTTGAAAACTGCTGGTCTAATGTAAAGCCTGTTGCTACTGACAAAAGTCTACACGAAAAGAGCGTTAATTTTCTTTTTAAAAAATCCCAAAACTTCGCATATACATAAACTGGAGCTGGATGGAACACCCCACTTTTAGATTTAATTAGAAACCAAAGATCACCATGTATATATGGCATAATTCAAACTAATATTGTCATTTCTGAGACCATTTTCAATATATGATCATATTTTAATCTATGAAAGCTGTAACACCTACTATCTCAACTCATACATTCAGTTCTTTGCCCAAAATTTCTTCACTCTTCTAATTTGCACAGCTTTGGTGCATATCAGTGAATTGCAGGGATTAAGGAACAGCCCAGCTACTCTGATTACCAATGTTAGCCATTTACGGAGCACCTTGCTTCATTTCTCACTATGTGAAAGCTCCACACAATTTTGGAGAAACAAAAGAAAATTCTCTCTGAAGCACAATAGTAACAGAAGGATCTTACGCTTGAATAGTTCTTAATATTTTATAAATTACTTGCACACAAAATATCTCATTTGATCCTTTTTTCCCTTTCTGAGTGAGTTTATATTGGCAGTTCATTCATGGTCAGTTCCCTCTGCCCGAAAGAAAAAACAAGAACACCGTAGTTTTAAAAAGTCTAATTAAAATTCAAAATGAAATAGCAACAATAATGAGATCTATGTGTGACTATAACTAGATTTAGCGTCCATCTGCTATAACACACCTTTTACAATCTTTTTGCACCAATTGAAGAGCAATAAAAAATAATAGCTCATATTGTAATGGAAAATTGTCTCCTGATAATCTTCAGGCAAAAACTTTAAGAAAACTATCTCAGTCTTGGGTGACTGAAGATTCTGTGGTGGTAGGAGAGAGCGTAAACAGTAGAGTAAAAGGCAATGAAATGTGAAGAAGAAAATACTGCCCCCCAAAAGCAAAGGAATAATCCATATCTATTGTCTATTATTAGATACATATATCCACTTAGAAATTATTCTATTGCCAGAAATCCTCCCTACTGAGATGTTAATATGAATAGCATGAGACATTCAAAGATGCTAAGCTAACCAAAGTATTTCATTTATGGGGTAGTACTTAATGAAGAATAAAACCCCTAGTATGAAGTGAGGCATGGATCACATATGTCCAGTGATTTCCTTGCTGTACACTACAATAAGTTATTCCTCACTGTGAGTATATGCTTTCTTTCTGAAATACTTCTAAAGTCAAGAGTGACTCCACACTTTTTTTCTCTTTTGAAGATAGATGAAGAAACCAGAGGTTAACAAAAGCCCATACAAATTAGCAAACATGTTAAGTACATCCTTCTTGCAAAGGTCTATACCATATTGCATTCTATCTATTACATAAATCGCCAATGCCTTTTTATTCCCAATTTTTGTGAGTAATGCTCTTTGTGCAGGTGATTTAGATAGAAGTTAATAATTTTTTAGGCCAGTTGCATATATACTGGGTTGATGTACATATCATCACATGAATATGCAACCCCACTGGTGTGTTTTCTCTAGCAAAAATGGCCGTGTGTAATGATTTCATAATGGGAAATGCAACTAAAGAAAATCAGACCAGTAAGGGTGAAGTGGTATGCTGTAAGAGTCTAACAAAATAAGTCAGAGTACATTTATGCAGTGGTAAAGTGCTAGAAAGTTCTTTCATTAGTATTTTAAAAATGATTAGAGTAAAAAGAAGTTTGCAGCTTCATTTGTTGGTGGTGACCACAGGCACCATAGGAATGGCACTGGCCGAGCTGGAGTTGATTATGTCTTCATATTCTGGTGGTGGATCTAAATGAGGTTCTGTTTCACTCCTTCGCAGGTTCACCTGGCCGGTGGCTTCCTCATAGGTCGGTGGTGGATCACAGTTGGACAGGCGAGTGGAAACAGAATCTGAGCGCCCAACTACATATTCCAGAAAGCCTGGAGACAATCCACTGCTGTCAAACACTTCGTCTGATGGGGGAGGCGGAGTGATAATATTAAGGTGCTGAGGGAAAGGAATGTGGCCTTCAGTCACAGTCTGTCTGCGAGTTTTGTTTCGTAGGAAGCATCTCCAGATTAAGAAAATGACAAGGAGGATAATGAAGAGGCCAAAGATTAATGGAAAGGTAAGGTAAAACTGAAACCAGTCACTTCCTCTGTTACTCTCTCCTTGGTGTGCTTTCGTGTAGGTGTTCCAAAACTCCTTCTGAAAATACAAAACAAAACACATCAAAAATCAGTGTGATCAAAAGATCGGAAACATCAGATGAACAACTATCTGGATTCAATGAACACAATGAATAAAAGACTAGAACTGCATCTGTCAGTTCAAATGACTTACAGTCTCTCTTCTATGACAAGAAACTATAAACACAGAAGCTCCTTGACTGGGGTGGTGTTATGTCCCAAAGCAACCCTTGTAAATAGAAAATGCCATGAAATTGAAAATGGATTCAACAAATCTAACCTATTCAACATTACAGTTGGTAGCACAGTATAGCACCGGGCCTCAGTTAAGTCGAACCATTATTAGTCGGGGATTATCTGTACATTAATGTGCTACCCTAGATCTTCCTTAAAATAGTCAGAACACAGACTCTTTTTTAAAACTTCGAGATATGTACATTTTCAGCTAGGACATCCTGAGTGAAAAATAAGGAAGGAGGGCTTTCCCTTTATCAGAGTATACCAGATAATTTACCCTTAAAATAGAAGTTAGTGTCTTTCCATATCCAACTTTGAGGTTCGCATCATGCAATCCCATCATCATTAACAGTGTTTACTTAATTAGGGTGCGGTAACTTTTCAATATCTACATTCCACAGATAGACGCTTTATTTTCTCATGGTTCTATTTGGGGTCCCCTTTCACTAGACATTCTTCCCTAGCTCCCTCTCTCCCTGAAGAGTTTAATACACTAATTTTGACTGAAGGTCAAAATTATTATTCCTAGTAGAGAACTCATGGTAGTATAGAAACTATTATTAGGATACTTGCAAACCTGGACTGTAATCTTAAATGAAAATCCTAATGGTTCAAGTCTTTAATGTTTGTTGGGGAAATACTTAAAGGATACAAAAGAAATTTGACCCAGTTACTAGGTATGAGATTTGGGCAAGCTATTCCTTTAAGCCTTAGTTCTCTCACTTGTAAAATAGGATAATACAAATCTACTTCATAGGCTACCTGAGCATTGAATGTGATTACATATAATACATCTGAGTTCGTGGCAAACAAATAATAAATGGTAGTGATTATAATCATTTTTTACATATTGTATTCAAATCAGTGCTTCAAAATGGCTAATCTATTCCATACCTTGGTACAAAGACCACTGTTAATCTCAATGCTATTGACATTGACTCCATTTTTTTCTTTTGTACTTAACTTTAATTATCTTTGAATGCTTGGCATTGGACTCAGGGCCTTGCAAATGCAAGGCAAGCACTCTGTCCCTGAGCTATAATCCTAGTTCTTCACTCCAATTTCCATGTTTCAACTGAGCAATGCTTTTCTTAGAGGCATATATATTTAGATGGAGCTATTATACGTTATTGATTTCATTTAAATCTCTGGCATCAACGAGGCCTTAAAATTCAAAGTGGTAAAAAGGGTGTTGGGAAGAGAGTTAGATCATTACTCAAATGCGCAAACTGAGGGAACTGGACTACATCGGGGATTTCAAACTCAGATGTTCTATAAGGGCACTGCATTTACATACTACACCAAATCTCACACAAAGAAAGGCTCTGAGCACTAAAGCTGTATATTTTATAGTCCTACATTGTATCTACTTAGTCATATAACCTTTTAAAATACTCTGTGGGTATGGCAGTGATGCAGTCAACACTTTCACTTTGGAATTCTCTAAAGTGCATTATTACTGTAATATTCCATGATTCTAAGATGAATTGGGATGTGTTATGAGAAATATTGTATTACTTACTAGAGCTGGTATACACATTCACAGTAAGTTATACTTTTAGAAACTCAGGCAAAAATATGCAGGGTTCAAAATTAGAATACACCACATGTAGAAAAAATGTACTCCAGATAGAGCATTCAGGATGATACCAAAACCCTGAAAATGTAAATTACTTATTTTCCTCACTAGTGTTAGCAATGATTAAAACTAATGAAATACAAGTGTATGAAGCTTTTTAAGATTCACTGACTGATTGATTGAGGTGCTGGGAATGGAATCCAGGGCCTTGTGCACGCAAGGCAAGTGCTCTAGCACTGAGCTATACTCCTAGCCCAAAGGTTTTTTTTTTTTTTTTAACACTAAATATGCTTTTTAAATTGCTAACTTTTTGTGTAACTGTCATTTTTTACAGTTGACGGCTTTAATTATATAACTTTTAAAAAGTAAAAAGCAAAGTTAAATTATATGACATTTAATGAGTGAAGAAACAACTCAAAAAGAAATCAAATTACTTGCAATTTTGTCACAAAGGTATAAGCAATGTTAACATTTTGGTTTCCATTTAAAAAATGTTTTACATCTACTCTCTCATATTTTTGCTAATCACAGTTGCACCCCTAAACAAAAATACACTCATTATAAATTTGGGATCAAACTGCACTAAGTGAAATAAAAATGTTAGACATCTACTTCGGGAGACCTATCAAGTATGGATCTGACATCAATTTTCTTTCACCTGCATATGAAGTTTTACCGTGTCACTTGCTAGTCCCTCAGATTACATCTTTTGCTTCCATTTCATCTTATCTATGAATGCAAATAAGTATATGTGATTTCAAGGATGATATATGTTAGCGTTAGATAAACACATTAAAAATGGCTCTTTCATACTGTCCACATTATTGTGGAATAACTAAAGAGTAATAATGCACATGGAAATGGGTCCTTCTTGCATGCTTGGCATACATAATTTAATTTCTCTGGTTTTCTTGGTATGGTGGGAAGGCAGAAATCTGTAGAGCAATCTTGCTTTGTTTTTGCTTGAAAAAAATTACAGAAAAATAATCAACATTTATTTTGTAGGGATAAAAAGAAGCTCAAATGAAAATGGATGTAGTAAACCTGGTATTTATTTCACATGGTAATTCAATCTTTATTACATCACCATAATGTAGGTACTATAATCATCCGTATTTTGAAGTTAAGGAAATGTGGTCCTAAAAAGGTTATACAATAACAAACTCAAGAGAATTTACCATATAAAGTCTGGAGTGATATTTGAAGGGGCCAGGCACCAAAGGAAATAAGCAATCTGCCTTGATGTATGAGATGTTTCAAGTTAATTTGGCCATTATCCTATAAAATTCAATATTCCCTTCATGTTTAATGTGTAGTCAAAATCAAGCTTATTTTACAGATAAAGTATTTGCAATTAAGATAACAATAATCGCAGCAAAGAGGTCCTGACAGATTTACTTCTCTTGGAAATATACTTACTTTATCCTTGGGTCAGTGAATCAGATGAAAATACTCTTGAAATCAAGACTGATATTTTAACTGTCATGCAGACAAACAGACTGTTATGTCTCTGCAAGCTATTTGCCTTACTGAAAGCAGCCAAAAGGCATTTAGAAAGAGCAAATAATTTCAAGACTTGTAGGGCAGTGCTTTAGAGGGAATGAAAACTAGCGGTTAACAATTATGCTTACGGAGCAAATCTCTGAGGTACTGAATCAAAAACTTCTGCAGTAATTAAATCATATTTTATACCAATCTGAAGCACACCATGAACGTTTTGTTTAATGAAGAAAAGAGTTATTAAAGGCAAAGCATAAGAACAGGCTAAAATTATATAAGTGATAAACATAATCTGAAGCTGCCAGAGGTCTGACGACCATTTCAGAGGAAGGAGTCCCAAGAAGTAGACATTTCATTGTAAAAGCTGGAAAAACCGTTCAGTAAGTGAGAAATTCTATCAAAGAATATTTTCTTCCCTTTTATAAAATTTGTACTTTTCTATTTTGAATTTTCTCACCACCATTTATGAATAAAATGTGAGTGACTCAAACCTGAATGAAGGCCAACATTCATAATTGGGAAGGGTAGAGCTGAGCCTGTTTTACTATTTCTCATGAATCAGCTCAGAGCTCACCTGGGAAGTAGGTGATTTCCCAATGCGTTTGTATCATTGTGGAGAGCCCGGAATCATCCGCAAGCAATACTCATGTGGCTTCTCCCTTTCTTGAACAAGAATGACAGGAGATGGGGAAGTCTGCAGAAGATGAGGGATTAGAAACAAATTCTGCCTCCAAAAGCTGCTTTTTTGGGAACAGAAGGTCAAAAGACCTGCAAGTTGGACATCTAAGTGGAAAGTCCAAACTTCTTAAGATTCTTCACAGAGAGGGATATTGTAAAGAAAATAGCTGTATTTACACAGAAGTGACTTGAAAGATATAATTAAGTCTGAGAAAATGGAACATTCATAAATTGATAGAAAAAGTAAGGGATTATCTTGAAAAGTGACGTGACAGTGTAGTCAAATGTCTGGGAGCATTTGTTTATGTTGAATGCCAGCTCCTTTTTAAAAACATACCAACTAGAGCCGGGGATGTAGCTCATAGGCACAGCACCTGTCTTGCCAGTGTGAGGTCATGAGTTTGATTCCTGGTACCACCAAAAAAAAAAAAAAAATACCAGCTGAAGATGAAATATCTGGGGGATGCAGAGAGCGAAATTTGGTTGAACTTTGCACCTCAATCATTTGAGGAACTCTTTCTTGCAAGCTGGCATGGCACCTACGTGAAGTAAAATGTCCTTAATTTAGATGTGATTATTGGGAAAATATCAAGGTTTGCATTCAGATACTTGAATAAAAGCAATCAACTGGGGAATTTGGTACTGTAGCTTTCCTGGTGTAAGAGGCAGAAAAAAGGAATCCCAAGTCCCAAATATCACTAGTGACTATGTGAAATTGATTGTTAAAAACCCATTCTTTCATATTGTCAAGGAGGAAAACAGTCAAGATGGAGAATCCCAGCAATTATACTCTTTGAGTAAGGAGAGGAGGGTATGTATCCATGAATACTGATACTTATACAAAACAAATTATATAA
Organism: Chinchilla lanigera; assembly: GCF_000276665.1. Taxonomy (NCBI): domain Eukaryota; kingdom Metazoa; phylum Chordata; class Mammalia; order Rodentia; family Chinchillidae; genus Chinchilla; species Chinchilla lanigera. The sequence goes on from NW_004955587.1 coordinate 296,320, forward strand.
ATCTGAACAGAAAATCTCCAAGGCAAGTTACATCCTGGGGGGGTGGGGAGAGAAGACACTTGAAACCCCGAGGACAGGGACAGGTGCAAGGCTTCATCACTAATCATTGTGTGTCTTATTGATAAAGCTTGCAAATATATTAGTGCTTCCAAAGTTTAAAGAAATCCATTCCTTTAAGTAAGTCAGCAGGTAGAGTTATCCCTTTCTGGAATCCTGGCTATGAATTGTAGGGTGAGATAACAACCAGTTGTGAATGCAGGTAAGGTTTAGAGATTCTTTAAGATTCTAAACAAAAGATTCTAAAACACACACAGTTTAGTGAGCATGGAGGGTAAAATGTGCCACTAAATGCTAGGCATAAAAGGGAGAGCACGGACTTTAAGTTTGAATACCTAGCAGGGATATGCCACACTGGCCACAAAACTAACTGCCAATCATTTATAAAGGAGAGTCGAAGAGACCCATTCCGCTGACCTGTTGCTTAAAATAAAGTCACTTATGTTAAGTGTATTACAGAGAGCAATGAATTGAGATGACAGCAAAATATAAATGATGCAAATACATTAGTATTTTCAGAAACCAGGTCATTCTTGCTCTGTCACTTACTAGCTGTATGGTTCAAAAAATAAACCCCTTGAAACCATTTTTTTCATGTATAAAATTGGGACAATCTATACTCACAAGATTATTGTTAACAACAAAGAAAATGTATGCAAAACATCTATATCCCAAGAAGGATGATTACCATGAAGGTGAAAAGTTTCTTTCCACAAAGCTCTTCTTTCAGGGAAAGAAAATTTCTCAGAAGACAAGGTATTTCTGTGTTTTCCATAGTCCAGAAGTCAGTCACATGGCCACTCCAGCTGCATGTGAGATTACTAAAGCAAGTATCTTGAAAGGGGACATGACTGCCATGACTGAGGTAGCCTAATTGTGACTTTATACTAAGAACTGAACATACAGTCCCTCCCGCCTGAAACCACTGTTGCCTTAGCTAGGAAGAAAGAGTGAAATGGCTGTTCGATAAGTAAGAGTCTGCTTACTTCCCTTAGCTGGAGATGTGATATTAAGTTACAGCACCCTAAATTAAATTAATATGTTTATTGGTTTTCTTTCTTCCAGAGAGTATCTGCAATAGGGGAATCATTGATAAAAATGCTGTAAGTATAGCAGAGGTATGAAAAGAGTTGACATTTTAGAAATATTTGTCAGCTTCAGATAAATTTAGGATCTGCATTAAGTTACTATAAAAGTGTTGGCAAACATTTTGTTAAGACCTAGACCGAAAATGTCTCGGATTTTGTAGGATATAAGTTCATTGCCTTACATACTAAGCTTATATTTATTGCATGAACTCAATAACAGGCAATATGTAAACAAATGGCTATGCATTTGTTCTGAGGAAGCTTTACTTAGAACAGATGGGTTGGGTTTGATTGCAAGGCTATACGTTACCAATCCATATTTGTGATATAAGGAATGGACTGTCAAGCCATTTCTAATACAAAATAATTACAAGTGTGCACATGTGTGTACATGCATGCATGTGTATATATGAAATATAAATGAAAGCAACAAAAGATTTCTAAGTATATTTGAATATTTATCAATTCAATCATTGTTCTTGAGTTACAGTTCATTTTTGTTTTTAGTGTTTGGTGCAATAGTGTTTAGTGTTTGTATGAGGAATGACTGAATAAGTTGTATAAATTTGAGGCTGGCATTATTATTTCGCATCATAGGTTACCCTAGATGTAGCCATGGTTGACACCCAGGGTGCTAAAGAGTGTTTCACAACTCACATACTCATCATTTGGAGTTTGTTAAAAATGTAGCCTAAATCAGGAGTTCTTGGGCAGGGCCTGAGATGTGGCATTGCTAACAGCTCTCAGGTGAGGTTGGTAGTGGTGGTTCACAGATCACTCCTTGAACTACATAATACTAGCACTGGTTTTCAATACATGGGGTATATAGGTCCTGGCCTAGGGGCTGATGCATTTAGTCTGCATTTTCAGAAGCTCTGTAGATAACTTTAATGTGCAGCAATGCTTGAGGAGCTTTGTGCTAAACCATGTGGTGATTTTAGTTTTGGTGTTATCAGTAGCTCTGATGTGGAACCTTCCTTTCATGCTCTCCCTGTACCCTGATTACCCGTGTTTGTCCTTTGTAGGTCCAAACATTTGATGCAAGTGGGCAACAGGGTTATCAGTTCATCTGCCTGCTCAAGCACAGTCCCCACAGACTAGATTATTTTCCCCATCTTCCGTTCCTCACTTCCCAACCATGAACAGATCTTGTTCACTTGTTCAAAATGTATCTGGAAATTGGTAATTCTCTTTACTTCCTCAAACACCACTGCAGTTTAAATCACACTATTCTGACACTTGGATGAGATGCAATGTTCTTGTAATAGCAAATCTTGCTTGTCAACTTGACAGGAATGAGTTATACCTATAGAACTGGTAAAGCACCTGTCTTCAAGTTTTTGTGAGTATGTTTCCAGTGATGATTGGCATCAGGCTCAGCAAACTGAGTGGGGAACCATACTGAATGTGACTCCATCCAATAGAACAAAAAACAGAACGGGGAATCGTGTGTGCATCTACACACTCAACTCTTTTTTAAGTGGGTGTGTTCTTTGCTGCTATTATTAAGCATGAGAATCAGAATCAAGATTCTTCATCCTTCGAATGCGGAGTCTCTACACCAACAATGCTTCAGGGGCCTTCAGACCTTCAGCCTTGAAATGGGATTTGTTCTGTCACTGGTCCTTCTTGTTTTGAGTCTTCCAGCTTCTTGCCACATTATCTAGTGGTTTATCTAGCTCTTCAGACTACAGAAGACCATACTAGGGAGCCAGCCTCTGACTGTGTAAACAAATCTAATAAATCCCCTATGTAATTATAAATACATTCTATTGGTCCTATTTTTTTAAAGAACCCTAATAGAGTCTCCTAATGAGTCTTCCACTTTCAACTGTTATAACCTCTCTACATGATTCACAAAAGCTGCAGTCTTGGGCTTCACATTTCAGGGAATTTACCCTTCTGTTCAACATCAAATATGGAAATATGTTCTTTTGGGTTTTTTTTGTTTTTTTTTTTTTTTGTTTGTTTGTTTGTTTTTCTCCATTACTGGGAACCGAACTCACGACCTTGTGCTTGCCAGGCAGGCGCTTTGCCGCTGAGCTAAATCGCCAGCCCCTGGAAATATGTTCTTTATCCTTAGACTCATATTTTTCAGCCTTTCTACTGATGTACTTTGGTATCAGATCACTTTGACAGAAGAAGTGGCACATACAGGGAAAACAAGCAGTGAAAGTATTTTAGGGCAACATGACTACTGTATCTCACTTGTGGCTATGGCCAGTAAGCCAGGCTAAGGCTTAGTCTCATTGTTACTGTAGCCAAGGGTGACCTGGTTAAAAGAGGTACTTGGTAACGCCTTCTTCCATATCCTCTGTCATGCTACCCAGAATCAGCAGATGTTAACATATGCATGCATGCATGCATAAACTAAATTATCTTAGGTAAATTTTAAGATCCTTTTATCTATTTGCAGTGCTGAGTTGCTAAAAATTTATCCCAGGTCCTCACATTCTAGACAAGCAGTTTATCTCAATGAGTTACATGACAGTGTAGGATCTCTTTACTTTAATCCCTGCCCAATCCTATTTCTTTTACTTGTGCCTCAAAGGAACCATGCTTTTGCACTCTAATTATAAACAGACATGAGGGCCCCATGACAACCCTCCACTCTCCCATACCTACACAGTTTATGAGGGAAGACTAATTTTGTGTTTTCTGGAGGCCCATGGAATACATTTCCCCTCTACTGTGGAGACCCTGAGCTGCTTGTGCGTGGGTAGAAAGACTACTGGATGCCCATTTTACACCCACAACAGGGAGCTATCCTCATTCTTAAAAGGTGAATCAGGAATCAAATGGACACCTTCACTGTGTTAAAAACTAAAAACTTCATTGGAAGCAAGAGTCCAACAGGAAACAAAGAACTAAACTGAACGTGGTGATAGAAGAGCGTGCATACCTGACCCTGTGACCAGGAAAGGACGCTATCGATGCTCCTGGGGATAGTTCAAGCCCAGTCTTCCTTGCTGCTGTCACCCAGGCTAAGCCTGCAAAAGAAATAGCTGGCCAGACCCTTCCCCAGAGCCCGCATCTTGCACAGATTGGTAAAGCCCTCGCCTATCTCCTTGAGGACTTGGACCAGGGTGTACAGGTAGAGACTGCAGGAAGTCGCACAGGTGGGGATTGTTGTTGTTGGTTAACAGCTGGTGCAGCTCCAGGAGACTCTGGTTGATGCTTTTCTCCAGGGGAAAGGCAAACTCCATGGTCTGGAGGCCTCCATGCCACTCAGTGTTGTCAGGCTTTGTGTTGTTGCCCAAGGGGGCTGTGCTGGTTCTGCATCCACGTGAACTTCTCAGTACTCTCTCTCCACTCTGGCGACTGGTGCAGGAGAAAGTATGTTAAGTGCTTCAGAGCCAAGGCGAAGCGGTCACAGTAGATGGCCAAGGACAGATATAGGAGTCGTAGAGCTGCCAGATGGATCTGGCTGTTGATGGTGGCCTCGCAGTTTAGATGACAGTTTTGGCAGACCCATCGGGGTGGGTTGACCATAGTGAGCACAGGGAGCTTGAAGGTGGTGCAGGTGGTGATGGTGGCATGGGACCCAAGCAGCAGAGTGAACGAAGGTGGTGTCTGTGGAGGTCATGGGTCTTTGCAGTGCACCCACAGTGGATAAGGAAGAAGCCAGAGCAGCACGGGATCCTGGATTAAGTGGGTATGAGACAGGGAGGAGAGTGGATGGGGCTAGAAGAAGCAGTGACTGAAGTGGGGTGGGGCCAATGTGGGTGGGGTGTTGTCAGGAAGATCTGAGGTGGGGCTTGAAATGCTTGATGAGGAAGGTTAGGTACATTCTGTGAGGAAGGGTCAGAGTTTAGGGGCTAATGTCAGAGGGCAGCAGTCAGAAGTCAGAAGTGCTAGGTTCCTCAGCAACTCTGCACCCACCATCTAATCTGTACAACATTTTGAGAAGTTATTTATGAATATATGTGCACACCTTTCTGAGTTAGTCATCTGGATGTTTTCTTAAGAAACTTACTTGAATATTGTCCAGATGTGATTCATTGCATACAGTTGCTTGGTGAGGTCACTAGTCATATTTAATATCATAAAACTTTATTTGAATGATAACACTCCTCATTGACTTAAAATTATATACTAATTACTGTTCTGATGAATTCCTCTTCTTTCTGTGGACTTTATAAGCTCCAGCAATTTCCACTTTTCAACTTCCACTCATGATCATGTTCAGGGTTCAGGGATCCAGGACCAGGGCTCAGGGCCTGGCACAGTAATGCTGAGTCCATCAACAACAGAAGCAACTTTACACTGCTTGGTTTCTATTTACTTTTTAAATATTTCAACAAAATTTCTAGTGTTCAAGGACTTTCTCTTGTCCTCCAGTAGTCCCTTCTATCAGAGCCTGTGTGCATTTTATAATTTTACTGTTCTCGTAAAATTTCTGAAAGTATGAATTTAACTTTCTGCTAAAGATGTCTTCTGTTTCTTCTTTTATAGCTTTCCTCCCTTCAGAATTAGTTCTATATGGTTATCATAATCTTCATTTTGCTCAAACATCTGGCTAACTTTTAATGATTAATAACCGGGTATAAAGGATTCATTGGATTATCCTACAAAATTGGCCTGGATTTCTGCTTCATTAATAGAGTCCTCCTGAGAGTGGTTGGTCAGAATGAGTTAATTAGAGAGTTCTCTTCTCCTTTGGAAATACATGGCTTGGAGCTCACAGGTAAGATGGAGACCATCGTTTATTTGTCAAAATTTGATTATATCAAACATTGGAAGACCTTCGTGAATCTCTCTTTGAAGCAGTATGTGTTTTGTTTGGTGTACCTTCTGTATAGTTCTGTAGTTGTTTCAAGTCCTGCTATAATTTTGGTTCTCTTCCTCAACAAATTCAGTCTTTGACATGTAGATTCTGAGGAATAAAGGGAGTGAAATGGTACTGGTGCTTACTGCAAGCAGCAGCCTAGAAGGGTCAGAGCAGCAGTGGGGCAGACAGACCATGGTTTTCACAGTTACTCTTTAATCCCATAGTTACCCTAGGCCCTCCTGCAGTTCTTCAATTTTATGGACTCTGTCTTAAAATTTCTTTCAGTGCTGTTCAATTGTCTGGCTGGAAGGGCTTCAAGTTTTTATTAAAGCAACATGACAGCATCTGCTTTCCTTAACCTAAAAATTCCTCAAAAATTTTGGTCTGCGAATACTATTCCTGCATGTGTGTCTGTGTAAATTTTTGTGTCTTGACCCACTCCCATTGTTCTATTATCACCTTTTAAAAATTTCTAAAAATGCTGGTATGGGATGAAGCTTAGTGATAGAGTGATTGCCTAGCATCCGTATGACCCTGGGTTCTACCCACAGCACTGCAAAATAAGAACAAGAATAATAATTTTTAAAAGTACAAATAATTTTCTGAATAGCTAATACATCTACATGGTCCAAAAGCCACACAGCTCTACTTTCCACAGGTAAACAGTAATTACTTGTTATGATCACAAAGAAAAAGAAGAAAAAAATCCCAAAAGCAATACTATTTAAGTGACAGAAAAGAAACACTTTAAATGTCATTCTTTAGAAGCACATTCTCCTCACCTGCACATGGCATTTTTACCTAAATAGACTATATTCTGGGCCATAATTGAGCCTCAAGAGATCTAAAAAGAATCATATTTTACAATAATAGAAAGGAAGAAAGTTCTTAAATCAGAGATCTAATCTTCTATTCTAAGGAATTAGAAAAAAGAGAACAATATATACTTAAATCAAGGAGATGAGAGGAATGATTTTGTAAAAGATAATTCAGTGGGAAAAAAGAAAACCCAGAGCACGATGTTTTTTATATTAAAATATCTCTAAACAGCCTCATTAGGAAAAAAGAGGGAAGACACAGATGACCAATGTCAAGAATGAGAAAGAAAACTTCACTACAGAAACAAATGAAAAACAAATCCTATTGCCATGATGAATATGAATAATCCTTAGTAACTGTGTGCACTGTTACTTCTGTAGGTTGGGGTTCTATTGGCAAGGAAGAAAGGGTAAAGACATTTTAAAATCTGTAACATTTTCTGCTCTCTTTATCGGTGACATAAAATACATTAATTCAGGCAACGGTTTTCTTTTCTCCTACGGGGTGATGGTGGTAAGGCAACTGATATTCAAACTTTGATGAGGACACAATTTGTATGACAATGAAAGTGAGTAGATGCATACTGGAAAAATATCTCTTCATGGGTAATAGTAACACTGAAATATCCAGTAGATATTTATTTATCTCTTTTTTGTCTAGAGTTTGCCTTGTGTGTATATATTTTAAAATAGAAACAAGCAAAGTCAATTGGAACAGATCTAATGAAAAGCTAATATAAAATACAGGTTTATGGAGCATTAAATTTTTACTTTTATCTCAATTTACTTCTTAGCACATGCTTGGATCTTTATAATATAATTTGTCCTTCAGAGTAATAAATACATCTGCAGCACTGGAAAAGTCCAGTAACTTTAGATAAAACTATGTTATCCCTCCTCTACCTCTTTAGACATTTGTTTATAAAGTAAAATGAAACCTCATTGGTTTACTTCACTCCCTTGAAATGATCTCACCATCAAACCTGTAAGTTCAACCTGAAGTTACCTTTTTCTTCCTGTCACCTCACCGGCATTTGTTATTATTTGACTGTCTAAGAGTACAAGTTACCATTTCTTAGAGAACAGGAAATCTCAGCTCACCTCTGTTTTCCTTTCAAGTAGTACCCGTTATAATCTAAGTTCTATTAGCTGTCCTTCTTTTAAACACATCTTAATTTTATATTTCACGTATGTCCACTACAAGTACTGTATACTGCTGATGAGTACTGAATTGGAAACCAAACTCCATAAGCACCAATTCAGGTCAGAACTAATGAGATTCACTGGTCTTTTGGTACTCACAATACTGATCTACAGAGAGAAAAATATCACCTTTCTGTCATCACCTTCTTTGTCTATCCCTGTGAGTGTTGTTCTAAAACATTTTAAAGCAATAAAAATAAAAGTAAATCTAGGGTCAAGTAGGAGCCAACATTTTTTCTATCATATTTTAGTTTGAATAAATATTATGTGATATATATCTCTACTAATAGCCTAGTAAGAACAGACATGAGAAACCTGAAGTTACCTTTTTCCATGAAGCTTCTCCAGCTTTTGTTATTACTTGATTTCTTCATGATAGCCATTCTTTCTGGAGTAAGATGGAATCTTAGCATTGTTTTAATTTGTATTTCTCTAATGCCGGAAATGTTGAGCATTTTTTGACATATTTATTGGCCATTTGTACATGGGAATATAAACTAGTACAATCATTATGGAAATTAGTTTGGAGATACCTCAAAAAACTAAAGAGAGTAATACCCCTCAACCCACCTATTTCCCTTCTAGGTATCTTCTTTTCATACTGCAGTGATACATGCATAGCCATGTTTAAAGCAGCACAACTAATAGCTAAATCGTCGAAGTGGCTTGCATGCCCAGTAACAGATGAATAGATAAATAAAATGTGGTATTTATACACAATGGAGTACTACTCTGCCATAACGAAGGATAATCCTTAGTCATTTGTAGGAAAATGGATGTATCCTGAGATCACAGTGTTAAGGAAAATGAATGAGACACAGAAATTTAAATATTACATGGTTTGTCTTATATGAAAAACCCAAAATATAAATAACAAACCAAATGAAAGATGGATAAAAGGAAATGGGGATAGATCTCCCGCAAAAGGGGAGGGGGTCAAGAGGTGGATGTGGAAGCGCAGGGGAAGGGTATGAAAAAATAATTAAGATGTGTCATATACATGTACCAGTTCTCCATGAAGCATGTAATTGGTATGTACTACAAACACGTACTAACAAAAAATAAAAACTAGAAAAGAAATCTGCAGGCAAATCATTGCACTGTTTAAAGCCCTGGCATGACCATCACAAATTAAATTAGGAGGGCATTGTGCTCAGTGAGGGTGGCAGGAGGAAAGGAAGGAGGAAGACACAGAATTAGGAGACAAGGGGCCTGGGACCTGTTTCTGGCTTCATCAGTGTCTTGTGATGGGAATACGTGCAAATCAAAAACTTCTCTAGGGATGTCATGTCCTCATCTGTGAAATGAAGATCTTGACCTGCTTGGTTGTTGTGAACTCTAGGAGTCCATAAGTTGATTGGAACTTATACTATGAATCTTTCTTCATTAATGCAACAGGAAGAAAAAGAAGACTTTAGCTTATTCATGATAGTGATTGGTGTCAAATACCAGCTTCAGCAATTGGATACTACCTTAACATTGAAGTAATGATAACATTATAAATTAGGGCACTAGTGGAACCTTCTAAAGCAAAATTCAAGAAAATTTAAACCAACTAGTTTCTGTTTGTTGAAATAAGGGAGAGATTTGTGATTTCGTCTTGACAGCTAACAAATTTTCCAAATTCCTTGCAACTGGTTTTATTGTAATTGGTTTTATTGTAATGGCTAGACTAAACCTTATTTCTACTGTTACTGAAATTCCAAACACGAGAGCCATGATCAGATGCCCGTACCTAGGGGGACTGTGGCCTAACACCGAGAAGAATCACTGACAACTTCATGTATTAAAGAAACCAGCAGACACTCATTGAAACTGAAATTGAGTTACAGTAGTGGAATTCATCTAGATGAGGATCTCGAAGGAACAGGCAGGGTGATATGTAGTTGTGGTACTTTCTCAAACATAGCATGAATTGAAAACTACACCATTTTACATATTAAAAAAGGGAACAAAAGCTGCTTTTTTTTTTTTTTTTTTAGTTTCATTTTTTTGGTTTTTTTTTTTTTTTTTTTTGGTTTTTCTCCGGCACCGGGAACCGAACTCACGACCTTGCACTTGCCAGGCAGGCGCTTTGCCGCTGAGCTAAATCCCCAGCCCCCAAAAGCTGCTTTAAATTAAACCACGATATGTCATTGTTTGTAAACTGCACATCAATTTTAGAGAAGTTAAAATATGAATAAATGTTTGGAAATCAATGAAATATTATTATATTTATTGGATTTTTTTCATCCACTGACCAGAATATAGTTTTGGGGAATTTATGTGTAGCCCCAGCTGATAGTCTACATTACAACCTATAAAGACAGAAATGGCCCCAAAATTGGCACTTTCTGCCTGTTATAATGTGATTTTCCATTTTAGCCACATTTACTCTTCCTTTTCCTTTGTTGGAGGAACAGATTTAGTATATTTGGCCCAAGAATATGATTTTTAGATAATGGGTACCACCATGTTCTTGGAATTCCTACCTAACCTCCACCTAGCATTGCTACAAAAGGCATGTAACATCATCTTTCAGATGAAATAGATCTCTGAAACATTTACCAAACAAAGTTGCTGCCTTAGGCATACCGCTGAGTTTTATTTTCATCAATTCCACTGACCAGTTACAGCTCATTACTGGATACATGAGCCATTTCCTAATTGTGACAATACTATCTATCAAGTAGCCAATCATCCCGAAGAAGCAGGACAGTAGATGAAAGTGTCACTAGAGTCACTACTACACAGACTAGGTAGGCTGCCACACTTCAATAGATTCAAAGGTACTGTCTGGACCAAGATTGATTACTAAAGGGAGTTCTAAGCAAGCCAGTTGCTGTTACCTGAAAGAATACTGATATCTCATTTCCTACATGGATGTCTCCTCAAGCCATGGCCTGGCTGATCTGCCCTACTCCTGTCCTACATGCCTGTATGAGGGCTGGAATGGATTTGAGGAATAAAACAAACTAGAGAAAAGGTTTAGCAATGGAGCAGAACTTTACATTCAATGAAAAGAAGGTGTAGGGATTTTCTATAGGTTACATGGGTATTGTGGAAAGCTTGAGCCATGTTGGTGTTACTCTGCCCCAGAAGTCTGCTTGCCAGGCAAAGAACCCACAACCACAAGGAAGTGAGGTATGGCAGGGCGGGAGCCATTTGAGGAAGTTGAGAAGCCAACATGGAGCCATAACTGCTCTTCCTGGGAGCTGTGTTATGCGTGGGTCTCTTCTCAAGAGCACTATGCACCTCCTACCCAACACACAACCAGGCCTACCAAAGAATGATAGAAAAGGAAAGGCTATAGCAATACCAGTGAAGTGAAAGAAATCTCTACCATCTCTCCTGTCCTCTGTCCCAGTCCTCAAAATATTACAGGGGAGAGAAGGGGGGGACATAAGAAATGAGAAAACAGATGGTGTCCCGTCTTCACCTCCAGAGCTTAAGGTCAAAGTCTAGCAGCCGATGAAGGAGTGGAGGATGAGGAGGTGATAATAAAGCACACTGAAAATTGAAGTTTTAAATGGAGAAGAGCAGTTTTTAAAATTTTTATTAGTATTTTAATTGTAAAAATTTAAGTTGTGCACTGTGGTAATTTGATATAGGTGCCAGAGTGTAACAATCAAATCAAGATAGTTAGCATTTTGATCCCCATAAACATTTAAAACACATTTGATTAACAGGTAATAGTTGTACATATTTATTAGGGATAGTGTGATATTTTAATGCATCTATGTACATAATATGTACTGATCAAATCAGGGTAATTAACATTCCCATCTCCTTATCATTACTTTGTTTGGAGGCTTCAGTTCCTCTCTTGTAGTTATTATTAAACAGATAATAAGGTATTTTTAACTGCAACAGCTCCATTGTTCTGTAAAACATTAGAACTTCGTATTTCTATCTAGGTGTGTTCTGGTAAATATCCAACCTCCCTCTAATTCCCTAACCTCACCCTTCCCAGCTTACAGTAATCACTATTACACATTCTGATCATCTTTTAAAAACACACACATATGAGAGAGAACATGCGGTAGTTGTCCTTTTGTGTACAACTCATTTCACTTAATATAAGTAATGCTCCAGCTTCCCCATCTCTGGGCATATATTTGAAGAAATGATCTTAGCACAACAAAAGACACTTGCGTGCCAATGTTTACTGCTGCACTACTAATAAGAACAAAGATATGAACTCCAACTAGATACCTATGAATGAATGAGTCCATAATGTGTAACATACATACAATCAAGTATTATCCAGCCATAAAAATATGATGCTTTTTCATGTGCAGAAAAATGAATGGAATTGGATAGGCACTCTATACCTGAAAAGGCCTAGAAAAGTATGTCATCTGCTTGTTTCTAATCAGAAGGAGTTTAGACTCCTTTTTTTTTTTTTTTTTTTTTGGTTTTTCTCCGGTATCGGGAACTGAACTCACGACCTTGCGCTTGCCAGGCAGGCGCTTTTGCCGCTGAGCTAAATCCCCAGCCCCAGAGTTTAGACTCTTAACTGAAGTGGCTACACAAGGCAGGGTCTTCTTTGACACCTGATTCATCATTGATCTAACCTTACACTATGGTGTAAGGGACAACGTTGCCATGAGAACCCCAGGCTTCTACCAGATCAATGAGAATAATTCCTTCTGACAAAATAATCGTAACAAGATGCACTGATGGGGTCTGGAATTCTCGAAGTGCCTGTGGGTTAGGCAGGGGTAAACAACAGCATATGTGAGGTTAACTGGGACATCATTATCTACACACCACCGCTTATGATATATAGAATTATATTAAGTCCATATTGTAGCTAATTCCACAATTGAAAACAAATGTACTTGTCTCATCCCACCAGTACCCAGTCTCTAAAGAAAGGTCTGAGAAAAGTTATCTGATGTCAGAAAGAATGACTATCATCAAGAAATCAAATATTAACATATACTGATGAGGCTAAGGGGACAAAGAAACCCATCCATAGTGTTGGTGGGAATTTAAACTAGTACAACCACTATGGAAATCAGTATGCGCATTTCTCAAAAAACTAAAACTAGAAATTCCATTTTACTCAGATATTAACCTTATAGGTATCTTCCTGAAAGATTAAATACATCTCATTGCAGTGATACATGCATAGCCATGTTTACAGCAGCACAATCCGTACTAGCTAAATTTTGGAAGTGGCCTATATGTCTAGCAACAGATGAATGATGCGGAAAATGTGGTTCTTATATACTATGGAGCGCTACTCTGCCACTAAGGAGGGTAACCTTGAGTCGTTTGTAGGAAAATGGATGCACCTTGAGACCATAATGTTAAGTGAAATAAATCAGACACAGAAGCTTAAATAGCACATTATTTCTCTTACAAGAGAGGTCCAAAAATATAAATAAAGAGCAAAATAAAAGACAGACAATAGGAAATAGGGAGAAAGACCTTTTGGGAAAGGCACCAAGAGATGGAGGAAAGGAAGAAGGAGAGGAGGGGGAGAGGGTGAAAAAATAATTGAGATGTGCTGTGCACATGGATCCCAACTCCCCACAGGGAATGTGACCATTATGTATCCCAAACATGTACTAAGAGTAACAAGTGATGAAAATAGCACCAAGTATATTATCAATAAAAACTATGCATGACCATAGAAGGGACAACGTGATGTCTGCCTGCAGATATCAGGCCTTCTTTATCTCTGTAATAGCTGAAATGCCAATTGACACATTAATATATTTAAGATCTATTTATTTTAAGAGGGCCCAGTAGATGTAGTGAGGAAGACTTTGGGAGCCCTAGGAAACCATCTTCCCGTGTCTGGAGAGAAATGTTATATTTGGCTCAGCCAGGTGTGCGTGGAACGGGTCTAGGGATGCTACGGAAAGGCCTAGGGCATGGTTGGAACAGGGCCCCATGATCCCTCAAGTGTGCCCCCTGTTTGTATCCACATTTGACTTCCACTTTCCTTCCTGAATTCCCTCATTCTGCATTGGCTTTTAGTCATCAAGGGTGGGGCCGAAGTTCTAAGTTTAGCTCAAGTGCCATCAGCAGAGGATGAGAGGCTGAGTGAAAGAGGAGTTTCCTGAACAATGTCAAAGAATTTGAGTTTCTGCAAATGAAATGAATAGTCTCCAGGAACCTAATGACCAATTCTTAAATACCTCAGACAGTGAATGTTCTTATAAATGCTATCCCCACCCACAAGTGCTTACATCGTACCTCCTGCCATGGACTCAATTCAAAGATTTCTCCTGTAGCTTTTGTAACATATCCTATTTTGAAGCAGCACTGCCTATCTCTCTTCCCTTCAAAAATTTCCACACAAAAACTTAAGTTGGAACATTTTTGAACGAAAAGTATATCATAAAAGCAGACTACTGAGCTTAGATCTCAAGTCCTTGAATATTTATAACTCAGTTTCTAAAATACAGAAAACCTTGGGGGTGGACTGAACTACAGAGTGTGCGGGGAATGGGATAAAGATTTAGGATGATACATCCAAACAAGACAGTCATTCACGCCCCAAAATTACACCCATGCGAGCTTGCTGAGTATCGTAACTGCCTGATTTTAGCTAAACAATTTGCTTTAGGGTATATTAAAGCATTTTCTCTGGTCCCATCAAGCCCTGTGAACTCTGGATTGTGCATTTTTTAAATGAACTTTCTTATTTTGGAATAATTTTAGATTTACAGAAAAGTTGCAGAGATAATACAGAACATCCTCCTATACTCCTGACCATTTACCCTAGGGCTAGCATACACATTATTATCATGGTGGGTAATAACTAATAATGGATTAGAATTAACGAGCCACTTCTAAACTTGGATTTCACTGGTGTTCCAACTGATATCCTTTTTGTTAGAAAATGTAACCTACATTTCAATTAATCATCAGGTTTCTTTGTCTCCTCTGGCCTGTAACAGTTTCCCAGTCATGTCTTTTATTTTTCATAACCTTGAAAGTATAGTTTTAGAGTTTTTAGTTAGTCATTGTCATGATTGGAATTTATTTTATTTTGTAGTACTGGAGAGTGAACCCAGGGCCTCCCACATGCTAGTCTAGTCCTCGCCCACTGAGCTATACCTTTAGCCTATTTTATTTTTGTTTTGAGACACTGTCTCACTAAGTTGCCCAGGCTGGCCTTGAACTTGTGACCCTCTTGCCTCAGTCTCTGGAGTAGCTGAGATTACAGACATGTGCCATCACACCAGCTTGGTTTGCATCTGGGATGCCTTCCAAAGACTCGTGTTTGTTAAGGTGTTAGTCCCCAGCCCATCACACTGTTGCGAGGGGGTGTCTCATGGAAACAATTATGTCGTTAGAGGCACGTCCTTGAAGGATATATCAGGACCCGGGCCTTTTCCTGTTTTCTGTGCTTCCCAGCCACCACGAAATGACCGGGCCTTCTGTCTCACAGGTCCTTTGCCATGAGGCTCTGCTTTGCCATAAGCCCAAAGTAACAGGGGCAAGTAAACACAGACTAAAATACCTGTGTTAAACAGTGAGCCAAAATAATTTTTCCCCTTTTAAATTGATTTTCTTGGGCATTTTGGCACAAACGTGGGATACTGATTAACAAAGTTATCCATTTTGTAGAATGCCTTTTAATTTCCATTTCTCTGTAACTTTCTCATGACTATAACTGGGGTTATGGGTTTAGGGGAACAATACCACAGAACTCAATCGCCTTCTAAGCATATCGTGTAGATGATTCATCATTTATAATGCTAAACTTGATCACCCAATCAAGGTAGTGTCTGTCAGGCTTCTCCCTTTCCCTACTCTGTTCTTTGTAAGCAGACCTTTAAATTGAAAGCTACATTCAAAGAAGGCAGAGAATTAAGTTCTACTTCCTGGAGGAGAGACTATTTATATACATAATTTGAGTTTTTTCTACTACTGAATCGTCTCTATTCACTTATGTACTCATTTTTTCAATTTTTTGTATTACTATGCACTTGTGTGTGTTCATACTTTAGATTCTAATCCATTATTTACCTTTTCACTTCAGTTGTTCAGATTTGGCCATGAACAGCTCCTTCAGGCTGGTGCCTGAGCCCCTTCGACATGCTTATATTCCTTGCTATTGTTTTACAACTTCCTTACTTGCTGGTAACACAGTACGCCCCCACCCCACAATCAGCCATTACCCCCCAAAAAACTCTGGTTTCTTTTATTGTAGAGCAGTACAAAAAAAAAAAACTAGGTCTGGGTGCCAGGTGGGACTATGCCGGCTTGAAAAACACCTACACTATTACTATGCACTCTGAAATTTAAAGACAACAATTTTGGGACTCAAGCAAAATAACCCCAAAATTATTTCTGAAGTTTCTGAAATAGTGATTTTAAAGATCTACTACTTTCTTCATGGTAGCTCAGTATTAAAAGCTCCAAAATTCAGAGAGCCTTCATGGTCCCACAGAGAAAAGAAAAAAAAATGTGAGAGTGATTAAATAATAATTTCTAATAAAGTGACTATAACACAGAACCTAAAGACTACAATAAAATATATTTATTGAAGGCTTTCTCTCTGCTAGGCACTATGTTAAAAGCATAGCCTTAAAATAATGCTGCATAATAAAAGATCAAAAGTTGAGGCCTATGAAGGTGAAATGTGGGAAAAGAGAAGGGAAAGAAGGAGAAATTTTGTATGCATGTATATACAGGATAGATAACATGGTTGTTCTTCTGTCTTCTATTTCTGTGCTGAAAGAAACTGTCAATGAGTCTTTGGTTGACCAGTATTGCATGTCTATATCTGTTTTCATGAGAAGCCACTTTGAAGATATCAATATGTAATACAACCACCATTGTTAATTCCCTACCACTTTGTTTATAACTCTGTATTGTATGTATTGTGCTTGTGATATGTTGTAAAATGTTGTATGTCTGTTAATGTTTCCCTCCTTTTATCTTTAAAATAAAAAAAAAAAAAAAGAAGGTGAAATGTGTGTTACAAAGCAAAGCAGTCAGCAGGTGGCAGAGGTGATACACCAAACCATGTCAATCTAATTCTGAAAAGAAGAGGATTCGGGCATGGTATTCAGAGAACCACTTTTGTCTCCTACAGATTTAGTGAGGTGTAAGTGATAAATAAATAATTTATATTTAAAATGTACAAAATGCTAATATGGGCCTTTGTGTGTCTGTCAGCTGTTTCTATCAGATCATAAATGCCACATGGGGAGAAGTGTCTTATACATTATGTCCTGTGTCTATTATATAGCAAGTATTCCTCAGATAACACCTGAATAAGTCTGCCCCAGGTTAAAATGAAGAATATTAAGCAGAGAAACACATTTTTCCTATTGTATCATTATATTTGTATTCCAAATTAGCTAAAGCATTACATATAAATATTCTCCTGAGAACAGGCTTCTAAATTTCCATAGGCCACATTTTAAAATGAAGAAAATATGTGAGAGTAAACCTGTTCTGAATGATAAAACTTAGTAAACAAAAAATTTAGTAAGTCTAAGAGTAAAAAGTAAAATTCAAATCTCAAACATTTTCTTCACTGCCGAGATTTCGATGAAACTGTGTTGCTCAATGCTAGATCCTTCTTGGCATGTAATGAACATTAATTTGAAATACTTATTCTAAAGCAAGGATCAGAGTGCCAATTTTATTACATTTAGATCAAAAGCTGTCAAACACACCTTAGTGTAAATGGTTCAGTTTTAATGGCATAAGCAAAGTTGGATGACAAACTTTTAAAGAAAGTAACAAATATAACACTGACATAATAAAATCCATTTTCAAGTCCATATCTATCAGCCAACTTGTGAGTAAGTTTTAAATCACTCTTCCTATGCATTAAATGTATTTTGCTATATGCCAACCCATTAGTTCACTCCTTCATCAAATATTTATGTAGCCCCTATTACGTGCCAGCATTGCTAGGGACCATAACTATAAACAAAGAGACAAAAATGCTGCTGCAATAGAGCTAACAGTCCTGGGCAGACAGCAATTAACAAATACAACAAATGGATGTCAAATGGTGATAAGTGCTGGGAAGAAAAATAATTCATGGAAAGGACTCAAGTTGGCAATTTCAGACAGGATACTTCCTCACTGAGAAAGTGGACTAGAACAAAGAACTGGGAGTTATCAGCGAGCTCAGACATTTTCATCGCGAAGAGGAAAGAGGAAGTACGGAAGCCATCAAGGCAGGGCATGTGCTGCTGTACGTGTGCGAGGAGGCACGAGAAAGCTCCTGAAAAGCGATAAGGGATTGAATGTCATAGGAGATGTGGGAAAGATATAACTGCATCCGGGCATGGTGGTGCATGCCTACAATCTCAGCTCTCAGGAGGCTGAGCGAGGCAGGAGGATGGTGAAGGCAACAAGTTGCAGGCTAGCCTGGACTAGAGAATGAGTCCAAGGCCAGTCTGAACTATATAATGAGATCCTACCTCAAAAAAAAATAATAATAAAAGAAGAAGAAGAAAACAACTGTAGAGAAGTGGAAATATGGGGTGGAGATGATTGCATGTTTTCTTGTAGGTACTTCTGAGCATTTTGGCTTTTGCTGAAGAAGGAAAGTGTTGTTTAGAAGAGATGTTTCCTGTGTTTTTTCTTTTTCTTTTGTTTTGTGGTACTAGGAATTAAATCCAGGGCCGTCATACTGAGCTACATTCTCAGACCATTTTATTTTTTTTTCCTTTTGAGACAATGTCTCACTTAATCACTAAGGTCCCTAGGCTGGGGTCAAACACACGCTCCTCCTGCCTCAGCTCTCCAGAGTGCTGGAATGACAAGTGTGCGTTACTACACCTGGATGTGAAGAGATTTTATAGTGTCATTATATCTGAGAATATAGTTATGGAAATTTTATACTCTCACATGCTCTGAGAATGAGTGATGGGAAGAGAAACCAAGAAATATGGATGAGAGGATAGGGATGACTTAGATGTAAAGTAGTAATAACAAAAAAGGCTGAAATGAGACTTCATAGAACCAACTCCTTGCAGGTGGGATGTGGGATATAAAAAAGAGGCAAGAATCACGAGTGGCAGTTAGGTTTAGAGGTCAGCAACCAGACGGACGGACAAAGTCACTACATACTGAGACCAGAAAGGCTATTTGGGAAGAGTAGGTTTTTTTAGGAAAGGCTACAAACTGAAAAAAAATTCCCAACAAATGTACCCCAAAATTATTATTTTTGGAGCTACATGAGTTAATACTAAAATTTATATGCAAAAATAGCTCACAAGCCACTGAAGAAAGATCGTATCTGAGAGAAGTCATTATAATTTACAGTAAAACTACTAAATATCCACTATAATTAAAACAGTGTAGTTCTAGCATTTCAGCAGAAACATGGCCCAGTTCATTAAACTAGAATGTCCAGAAACAGGCAAAGCACATAGAGAATTCAGACACCTAATGAAAGATAACTAAAATCACTAGGGGGAAGAGAGGTTTTCTATTAAATGATGTTTGGACAACTGGATAGTCGTGTGGAAAAATCAGACCCCTAACTTACAATACACACAACAATAACTCCCCATGAATCTGCAGAGCTGAGTAAGCACACAGCTTATCAATTTATAAACTGATTTCGCTTTTGTTGTGCACACCGGAATGTAGCAATCATGTTTCTTTGAGCGTCTTCCCTTCAGCTCCTTTGTGTTACCCATGCTGTATTCTGTACCTAATAAAAGACCAAAACCCCTTCCTTTAGAACTCTTCTGCATCTGTTGCTCTTGAAGGGTCGTCTGAAGCATACATTGGACATCATTTGCTTAGAATCTCGTGTTATTTCATGGTGCATAGGACTGGATCTTTATACAATGGATACTTCTGGATGCAATTTCCAAGTATGGGGCAAATTTATGGAATTTAAATGCCTGCTTTATGTTTTCCCATCTCTGCTCTTTTGCTGTAACCTAGAGGACAGAGGTAAAGAGGAGTAACTGCATGGAGTAGGGAGGTAGGACTAGATGTGTTTGTTCTTTTATGGAAGAAATAAAACGTGTAAGAACATTGCCCATTTCCATTAGCCTCCTTCGCTCTTCTTCTCCGACTGGCCATTGTAAAGTCAGGACACTACTCACTTTCCACATCACAGCCTCATGTGAACTAAATGTTTCTCCTTGCAAGGTGGTAAATCTTGGCTCAGCAGAATCTACGGAAACACGGCTCTCAAAGACATATCAGCCCTCAAAGAGTGAACCAGCTCTCCCATGCAGAGATACTAGTTAGATGCTGCTTTCAGAATTCTTCACAAAAGTAACTTTTAACTGACAGCAATGCACACACTTTGGGGATGCAGATTTCAAATATACAAGAAAAAAGGTAGGCAGATGTGTGAGAATTTTTTAAACTACCAGTATACTCACAGTTTTTTCATTGTTTTCAAAAGCTTCTCTGGCTTCTTCGAATGTGCACACTTCTTCTTTGCATTCACGTTCAATATTGCCCTGTCTGATTTCTTCAAGAAGCGTATTAGCTCTTGGATAGCGTTTTAATACTGAATTGGCCTTTTCTCCTGTGAGGAAAACTAAAAAGAGATATAATAATAAGCACAAAATTGTAATAAAAATCTCATACGGAAGGTTCATATACAAGATGAAAACTGCCAGCTGCTCTTTAGAAAACATAGGCAACATCCTAAAGCTCTTTCTGGGTGTCAGCAGCCAAGAAACGCTTAGCTCCAAATGACTTTCTGTCTCCTCCCTCATCTTCTGAGAATGTCCTTTCAGTTGCAGTTGCCTTGGGCAGGGACACTGACATAATTTACCATGTTATATTCAGACTTTAGCACATTCCTGCCAACTATGAGTGTTTAAATATAGTAAATATGATAGCACTACTTATATTCACTACTGTAAGTGGATATCCCAAGGCATTCTGCCATTGGATAGCAGCAACCAAATCAAAACCCAGTCTCTCAACTGTGAGTCTTTGTCCTTCTAGGTAAAAATGAGTAAAACTCCAGTTGACTCAGTAATAGAAACCCAGAGAATTCTAACTTATAAAAATAATGACAAAATAATATCAGACAGTTAAGATAAATTTGGCCACAGTTCATCTCAATGAAATGTTAATAGCAATTTTGTTTTCTATGCAGTTATAGTAAATATAGTATAGAGACACTTTAATATAACCCAACTCATTTAATTACCTTAAGAAAAATTCTTTTACATGGTTTATAGAGGTATACCATATAAACATTTAAGACGCATTGATGAAACCCCAGAAAGTAAATTAGGAAATAGATACAGGTACTGATAGAGATTATTATTATTATTATATATAAATATATTTTAAGTTCTACTGCAGTTATGTTTTTCTAACAGTGTCTTGCTTGTTTTGAGACATAAATATAAAGCCATCAGAATTTAATCTCTGCTAATGTAAAAATATTTCCTAATGTTATAGATTTCTAACATGGGAGAAGGGAAAATACAGATCTTTTAAGATAGTAAAATAAGCAGCCTCACTTTTCAAATAACATTCAGAAGTAAATGGAAAATAATTAAGTATTTAAAAACAGCAATTACAAGTCTTGAGATCCATAAGCAGGTGCACTCTGCTCGGCCTTGGAGGCTGGGTGGCCCTAACATGGCCTCTGTTTCTTTGTAACCTGGAAGGGCTAGGAGGTCCCTAGGGAGGAGGCTGGATAGGCCAGAAGCCAGAAAATGACCTTGTAACTGAAAATTGGTGCTTCAGAAAATTGGTGCTTCAGAATACGTGGCTCAGACAGAAGAAACACTTCCAAAAGTACCTATCTACAAATGCTGTGTTTTATTTTCTCAAGCATAAAGATACTTGCATAGTAGAATCTAGGAACAAGGCACACTCATGCTCCCATAACTTTTTCCATGGAACTTCTCTTCCATCTATAATTCCAAACTTCTCTACATGTCTCCAGAATACATCTGTGACTTGCACACGGTCAGCCTAGGGAACCATTTTGGAAGCTCCTCTACCCTTTGCCTTAGAAGAGCAAGCAGGAGATGGACGAGGTACATTCAGGGCCTGTAAGGCATTCTGCAGAAGTCCCTCTGCCTACTTTCAGAAAATCTCTAGATTTTCTATAATCCCAAGACATAACTGACACCAAAGTACATAGAGGAATCAGACACACACTCTAATAGTTTGGGCCCAGGAGAAAAGTGACTGTAACACAGTAAAACTAAAATCACAAATATCAGGAGAACACCTCGGTCCCTGGCTCACAGGGCATACAATTCTGGGCTGGAATAATAGAGGCGGCTGAATGAACAGTGTAAAATGGTGGTGTTTTGAATATCGCAGCAGGCAGGGAGTTCAGCTACATGGATTTTGTGGTGGCGGGGGTCTGAGTCTGAGGACATCCCTTCTGCAGAAGCCATCAGAAGGCTGAGCACCTGCCATCCCTAATACAAGCACAGACCTTACATACTCATCTTTTCCGATCTTGCCAGAGGTATTCAGGGTTACTGCAGCCAACATGCAGTTACCAGCCAGCCAGGCCTCATAGCATATCTGGAGAACAGAAATTTACAAAGCTTTGACTTACACTCCAGAGCTACTCATAGACTACGTAAAGGACAGATTTAGTAGGCAGTTTGGATTTTCTGATTGCCTCACTCCTAGGTATGGAAGACATTAAGTCAGCAGGTGTGAGCTGGTCCTGCCACAAGCAAATCTACTCAACTCAACCACAACGACAGAAGGGTAGAACTCATCCTCATGCCTTTCCTAAGGGAGGCTCTCCTAGTTGGACAGAGGCAGAGAAAAATTCTAGAATTTAAAAAGAACAAAAGATTTTCACATATACCTCCCTTTTATCAAACAAAATCCAAAATTGGAACTTTTGGGTGTGTGTGTCTCATTTTGTATGTGCCTGAGAGCATATGGCTTTATACAAGTGTTTATGAGTGCTAGTTACAGATTGTCTTTCTGTAGTGGCTACATGATCCTCCTGCACTAAGTGTTGTTTCATAGGGTTTGCTAAATTTGCAGTGTTGTTCCTTCATTAATTGGATTCATTTTTCATATGTCTTCTCTCACTTTCCATTTATATTCTTTTCTCATTTCTTCTTTCTTTCTTTAAACTATCATACCTTTTCAAATATCCCTTTCTCCCCTTCTTTTTGTGCATGTAAATATTACCATTAAAATCTTTTTTCTTTCTTTCTCTTTTTACTGTGTGTAAGAGCGTATGTACGTGTGTAACTGTGTATTGAGTTATACTTACTCCTCTTTATTCTGTAGTATCTGTCCTTGTTTTACAATTTATGCTGGTCCCCACCAAGCATTTTTTCCTTAGGGTTCCTGCTAATTTATCAATTGGATTCAATCTCCCTATATCTTCTCTCAGTTTCAATTTATAATCCTTCCCTACTCTTCTTTTTTCCCCTGCCTTCACATAACCTCTCAAAACTCTCCTTCTTCCCCATTTTTGCTGGTATATAAATATTATTATAAAGAATATCTTATTTAGTTAGCTTATGAGAAAAGCACATAGCTAGGAGAAGGGCCTGAGATAGAGGTTGGGTGACAAGCCATACTGATAAGAATTAAAATAAAAATAGAAAGCAAACTAAGACTTTGGACCAAGGATAAACATCCTCAGGCAACACGGAATGCAGCCTGCTCCCTGCTAAAAAGAATTACAGCCATGCCCTACTAAGCTCCTGAGTTTTAAGGAATGTAAAAATGCAAAATAAACAGCTTTTTCTCTAAACTTCCAGTTTCCTTTAAACCCTACATGTTAATAAACTGGGTCAAAGAGCTTGTATCTTAATTGGTCATTGTCAATGCACAGAGCCATCTATAACAGGTGGTCACTAAACAATTGGATGATTCCTGTGTTCTGCTGATCTATAGGTAGCTTGGCATTAAGGGGCTATGTTGCCAACCCACTCAAAACCCTTCCTGAAAATGCTGGAGCTATTCTTATTTCCAATGAAATTCTCCTATCCTCCTCATTTTACTCATGATTTCATTCTTCAATGTTATGAGACCATGACCTCAGCACAAACAGTAGTAGTATAACTAAAAAGTGTTCTTTTTTCTTAATATTTTCTTTACTTTTTTCCCTAGCCTAACCTACATTGTTACTATTCGTTTATCTTCCAGTGCTAATGCAGTAGTAGAAAACTTAAAGCAAGTGTTAAATTATATGTTGATATACAACTGGTTTTAAGGGCTTTGATATTACTGGTAGTTCTTTCAATGCTATGCTATGGTGTTAAAATAGTACTTTAAATAGGCTGAGTCATACCCAGAGTCAAGGGCATATCACAGGAAGCCATTTACTAAAAAGATCTCCACACAACACTGCTAGAAATTTCCATCTAAATTGTGCTCTTCAACACAAAAGTATAATAATCATGAACATACAAGACAAGAAGATACCACCCCAAAAGCTGATCCAACAGAAACTGAAGTGGAAGAAATTCTGGAAAGGAATTTTTGAAAATTGATAGTTAAAATGATCAGTGAGATCAAAGAAGAGACATGTAAACAGATGAATGAATCAATTACTAAAATGCTTGATGAGCTCAAAGAAGAAACAAATAAGCAGGTGGATGAATGAAAGAATAAAATGCAGAATATGAAAGTCTACTTCTATAAGGAGAGAGGTTCTGAAAAAGAATCAAGCAGAAATCCTGGAAGTGAAAACTTCAATAAGTCACATAAAAATTGAACTTTAAAGTCTCTTAAGTAATGTATCCGAATTCATTCTACGAGCCAGCACCATCTGGATACCAAAACCAAGTGTCTTAGTTACATTTTTCTCATTGCTGAGACAAAATAGGCAGCACCCAAGATGAAATGAGGAAAGGTTTATTTAGCTCACTGTTTGTAGATGTTTCAGTCCATAATCGGTTGGCTCTCACGCACAGTGTCACACGGCAGAGGGCAACACTTCATAGTGGTGAAAGAGAGCAAAAGCAGTGAGAGCAAAAGGGTAAAGAAGCCTTTTTCTCCCCTTTTATCCAGACTGCTGGGATTAGTGCAGTGCTAATGCAACCAGTGGACTGATCCAACAATCACCCATCCTCAATCCCAGCATCCATAAACTCAGCATTAAATCATGAGTCAATCACAAACTCTAGATTCAGCTACCTCTGAAAATATCTCCATTTAAAGGTGCATGAAGCTTTGGCGGGTATCTAGACACAAACCATAATACCAGGTAAGGAGTCAACCAAAAATAAAAACTACAAACAAATATCCTTGATGGACGGACATAGATGCTAAAATCCTCAGTAAGACCCTTGAACAAATAATTCAACAACAGCATGACCAGGTTGGTTTCATCTTGGCGATGCAAGGGTGCTTTGGCATACATAAATCAATAAATGTAATACACCACATAAATATAATCAAGAATGAAAAATCATATGATCTCAACAGATGTAGAAAAATCCTTTGAAAAAGTCTAACATCCTCTCATGATAAATCTCTGATGAAAATAGGTATAGAAAGATCTTACCACAAACTGATAAAAGCCACGTATGACAAAACCATAGCTAACATCATATTAAATGGGGAAAAACTGCCAGAATTTCCTCTAAAATCAGGAACATGACAGGGATATTCACTCATGACTCCTATTCAATATAATACTTGAAACTTTAGCCAGAGTAATCACACAAGAGAAAGAAATAAAAGGGATATGAATAGCAAAGGAAGAAGGCAAATTATCTCAATTTATAAATGATATGATTCTTCAGAGAAAAGACCTAAAATAGTCCACCAGAAAACTTTTATATCCAATTAACAAGTTCATGAAAGTCGCAGGATACAAAACCAACACACAAATATCAGTAGCACCCCTGTACACTCATAATGAGTCAAGACAGAAAGAAATCAGGAAAGCAATTCCATTCACATAAACTTCAAAAAATTTCAAAACCTAAGAATCAACATAACCATAAGGATGAAAGAAAATCACAGAATACTGAAGAAAGAAACTGAAGAAGTCATGAGCAAATGAAAAGAACTCCCAAACCACTTCCTAGACATTGTTCATACTTATATCTGTTAAAATGACATATAATTCTCCTCAAAGTAATGCATAAAGACAGTAACTGGTTTTGTCTGGGGATTCTCTTTTCCAAGACAAACAGGTCTTGTTCCTTCATTTGTTTGATATGTGCAGTGGATATGATTCTCTGTGCCATCTTTCTCTTGTAAAATATAACATCTTATGCTGATTGCAATACTCTCTGTGGTCTGATGTGTAAAGTTGATCAGTACTCTCAGCTTCCTTATTTTGAAACCCATTACATATGTTAATGCAGTCTAAGATATCCCTGGATTTTAGGTAAGTTTTCCTGAGGCTAAACCAAATGTATAAAATAATGTATTTTGAACTTTTAAGAGGAAGAAATGGAAAGTATTATTAAGAGAAAATTATATGCTAACTAAATAGGAAAGTCAAGGAAAGCAGTTAATTTCTATAATGAGCAGGCTAATTTGTAAGGCTAAGTAACTGAAAGGTAATGTAGTAGGAACATCTTCTAATCCCAACCTAATCAAATTACGAAGTGCATTCCGTAAACATCTATGTATTTCTTGTACCAAGAGGCAAGGAAATGTAATACTAAGAACTCTAGATGGACTAAGCTGGCAAGTGGATTTTACCTCACTTGCCAAATCTAGTCAGTTAGAAGATACTCCTTGGAGTAAACATCTAACCTATAGGAAAGATGTTATGATAGATTGGTTAGCTCTGCCACATATTAGGGAACAGGATGTAGTGACAACACCTGCCAGTGGTTTTCAAAGTAAATTGGAAATCTAATGAGCCCTGTGAGATGATACCAGAATTAGAAATTTTTTTCAGTGTGGAAACAAAATAAGAGAGAATGTGGCAGCTTTGACTTATAGGATGAGATCACATCATGTCCTTTCAAAACACTAGACAATTTTTATGCTACAAGGGCATACATTAGGATTTCAAAACTCTAAAGTCTCAGATATACCTCAGTGGTAGTGTTTGGCATATACGAGGCCTTCAGTTCAATCCTGAGAACTAAAAAAAATGAATTTAAGCAATGATGTTTGAAACTTAGGCTGACAACTTCACTATGCCTCCTTTTCCTTAATTGTATGAGTTACCATAGCTGATAGGAATTATGCGCATGTCTGTCTTTGTCACAAATTGCCTGACATGACAAATACACAGAATGTAAATGTGCTTTAGTAACAAAACACTGAGATGTTATTTAAAACATGTAGTTTTCCCCTAAAGAGAAACAAAGAAAAAACTAAACCTTTTTTCTTCACATTCAACTAGAAAGTATTCTTACTAAGGAAAATATTTCAAATCTAAGACTGATACACACATCCACCCTCGAAACATGTGCATTTATTTAAGAAGTGTAACTACTTCTTCATTACTTCAAAATAAATAAACTTGCATGCCTTTAATCAAAAGAAAAAATAGCAATAAGTTAAAAAAAAGGCTTTTCCAGTAACTTTCTAAATTACTGATTTAAACCAAAATATTTAATTGTGTAATAAATGTATTCTGTTCAATGTGTTGCAGGTTACTAGAACTGACATTTTAAGGCAAACAAACTTCAATCAAGTGTAACCATCCCTATAAGTTTGCTAAAAAAACAGAAGATAAGGCCTTAAAATTAATAGCATTCTTGGAAAAATCTCTACTCCAATTATTTTAGCATGTGCACTGCCGAAGCAAGCATGCTATTCCAATTATCTAATTGGTTCTCTCATCTTGAATCTGATAGCCTTGAAGAAGCTACAATTTTTCATTTGCATTTTTATTTAAGTGAACAAATGCTTTTTCTAAGGCATATTTACTGAACACAGACTGTGTACAATGAGAAGTGACAAGTCACTAAGATGAGTAGCATATGACCTCCACCCTTAAGATTCTTCCATGCATGAGGTAACAAAGATAAAAGAGATAACACAAAGAGTTCTGCTGTAAGACGGAATATGAAAAATGTTCTCCAAGATTAAGAGGCAGATGTATTTTTATGCAGTGCGTATGTCTCTTGTCTTGAGGGAGGGAAGGTTTGTGAAGTACATTTGAGGTCACTTTTTAAGTAGTGGCAGGATTGGGGCATGTAAAGATTGTGAGCAAAGATAACCGAGGGAAACAAAACTCAAGAGCAAGTGCTTGTAATTGAGCAAGCAAGGGTCATAAGTGAGGCACGGTGAGCACAGTGAGCCAGTCAGTAAGGCTAGGGTAGATGATTCAAAATAGCAGGGAAATGAGGTGGAAAAAGCGGCCAATTCGCATGTCACAGAAGCACCTAACTTATGCTAAAATGTTTGAATTATTTCATAGCCATTAGAGGATTTAGATCAATATTTCTGGGCAAATAACCAAGAAAGTGTATATACCTCCCCCCACACACACACACACATTTGGGAGTAGGACAAGAGAAAACAGAGAAAAAAAAACAGGAAAAAGGCCCTTAAAATATACCAGGTTAAGAAACAATGAGATCATGCATTAGAGTGGTGGCAATAGGAACAAAAAGGAAAGGACATGGAAATACATGAATATTACATGATTTTTTTGGCCACTTTGCCTACCATGCATATTATTTCTTAATCAAACTAAATTTCCTCATTCTAAAAATTGCCTCTTTTCAGTGTAACATCTCTAATTTCAATGTAACATCTTCTGAAACTTTCCCCTCACTTGATTCTCTACTTCATTATATTTACATGCTATGGACTAAGTATTTATGTATACTTTGACTATAACAACAAAATTATAAAATAATCTTCGATGTGACTTACTTGCTCCCATACTAGTGTATAAACATCTATCAATATTTTGCTCCAATCTTTATCTTTCATTACATTTAGTAAACAGCTTGGTTCAGAACAGGATTCAATAAGTGTGAAATAAATGAAAAGGCAAAAGAGGAGAGATTTTGAGATCGAATGAAAAGAACGTTTGTAGGTCATTGACCATCTGTCTCATTATGAAGCACTGCTGCAAATTTAATACATGGTTATGAAATGTGTTTGTATATTGCATAAAATATATTTGTGCCAAATTTTATTAGGAGATAGCATTTTTTTTTAGCCAAAGAAGCTACATTTTGAAGTTTATAGAATACTTCTATTTGTACTTCTCTTGGAACACCCTTTTTTGTTGTTGTTGTTCTGTAAGATTGATTTGATTTCCTTCACTGGTTATATAAATGGAGAGTAGCTGGACACCAAATGTTCTGGGAAGAGGGCATGGGTAAATTCTTTGTGCCTTGGCGAAGAACTAGCACCTTGGTTCACAAAATATACATCAAAGAGCCCTTGGGTACTGTGGCAAAACCACAGAGGATGTGTAGGATATTTTACATTTTTGAAGGGAATGCAGTGGTATTTGACATGTTAGATACCAGACTTCAGTTTTATTCACAAGATAGTTCCATATTCCTTTTCTTTGCAAAGTTGGGTTTTTAGCTGTAATTTTTTTTAAAGTGCTATGTAAAAAATGAGTGTGGAACAGGAGATGAGAGTGGCAATATCCAATCAGATTCTAAGATTTCAGCTGTGCGGGGCCTAACAAGCACATACCTACTAATAGAACACTGAATATATTTAAGATTGGGATAAAATATTGTCTGCGATGGTTTATACCTAGATGTTTCCTCAAGTCTCATGTGCGTGTAGGTGGAGGAGACTGGATCATGGTGGTGTGATAATCACCAATGGGTATGAGATTATAATTGAATGTGGTGTTAGGTGGTGAAGTCTGGGAGATAGCTGTTCACTGGCATGGTCTGGAAGGGTATTATCTCCCTTCCTTTTTCCTTGATCTCTATGCTTCCTGCCACCATGCCATGAGCTCTTTCCCCTCTTCCATGCTCCTCTGCCTTACAGTCTGTCAACTACGGACTGCAACCACTACAAAATAAACCTTTTCTCCTTAGAGCTGTAGGTGTCAGGTACTGTGTCTCAGCAATGAGAAAGTCACTAAGATGCTGTCTCCCAATTTATGTATTTTACTTCTTCAAATAATACATATGTTTTCAGGACATACATACTTACTAAAGACATAAATACTTACTAAGTTGTTTGGATTTAACTAAAAAATGGGAGTATCAGATATTTCTTTTGGCTTATAGCTACTATAAAAAAATCACTGTAACAACTAAGAGACTAGAAATTGAGAAAGTTTAAGAACCTCTAATCTAGAGGCTCTGGAGACTCATGGAGTCTTGTCCCTTCTCTCCCAAATCCCTTTGGCAGACTGAGCAAGAACAGGCTGGGAAGTTCTGTCTGTGAAGGAGATTGAGATCTCTTTTGAAGTTCAAGGTTACCAAAACTTGTCAGATGGGTTACTTTGACCCTGATAAGTTATAACTTGCAGGAAAATAATCGAGTGTAGTCCTCTATATGTCCAATCATATCACCATTTATACGTTATCTTAAGCTAGCCATTCCTCAATTAGCCACCTTGGTTCTGTGTGTTTGCCTGAGAAAGATATCATGTGCTATGATTTGGGTGTTGTTTGTCTCCCCAAAAGTTCATATGGTGGAGGGAGGTGGTGAGCCTTTAAGAGATGAAGTCTAGTGTGAGGTCCTTAGGTCACTAGGGGCATGCCCGCAAGGGAATGTGGAACTCTGGTCACATCGCAGCTTCCCATTAGGCAATTTGATATCTTCCTCTTGCACAACTTTCTGTTACTGCCCTCTGTCCTAAGGTGACACAACCAAAGTAGAGGCATCTAGGACCTGCCCCATGTTGTTTGGACTTTCAGTTTCTAAAACTATAAGCTACACAACTGTCTTTTCTTTATAAAGTTAATCTGACTTAAGTACTTCATTGTGATAGCGAAGATATGAATGGCAAAACATCAAGTTCACCACATAGCTGAAATTTTGAGAAACAAAGCCAATCACAGTATGGAGTAAGCACAGGAGAGTAAAATCCTGGGTGGCATGTGGTCCTCCCAGCATTTCTGCAAGCTCATTTGGGGAAACCTATGCAACAGTCACTATAGTAAGTCCTTTAGTTACACTGGAACTGTTCTGGGTACCAAAAGGTCTCACTTGGGTCTCCATTTATCAAGTAAGACTATACACTAGCAATAGTAGCAAGAACAGCAAGAATAACAGACAACAGAAACTTTCTACTAATGAACCTAGTATTCCAGTGTCTTTTTTTCAATTCAGAAGTCAAAAGCTTCTAGATTTAATGTGCAACACTGGGAATAGGGCTGGTCAGGAAATGAAGAAAAACATCCTTGTATTAGGAGAAATTTGGCATTATTTAATTTGAGTAACAAATGCAATCTCATTGTTATTGCAAACTTATTAAGTGGTGCACCTCAGAAAGTAAGAAAAAGTGTTGTCAAAGCAAACAGCTATGTGAGTAAAGCAACATTTAAGCATCACATCTTTATCTGGAAATTTGGAATAATAGCACTTATCTTAGTTATAGATGAGGTAATAATAATGCACTGGTACTCTTAGGACTTCACAAAGAATAGATGCTCAGTAAATAGTGGTATAACTTATAGCAGTTATTCCATGAAAAATAAAACGAGATTTACCAAGCAGATAATAAAAGTGTATTTAAGACATATAGAATAAATGAGCAAGGATAGGGTTCACTTGAAGTAAGTCTATTTGCTGAACTCTAGGACTAGGAATTTGGTTACCTTTGTCAAGTCTAGGATAAAATACACTAGCTTCATAAACTGTCCTTTAAAGTCTGAGCCTCTCTTATACGCACTCTGCACTCAGTTGTGTAAACTGTTCATTGAAGATGCATGTCAATAATCTGCACCAAATTTGACCGCTTACATAGCTTAGTTTCAGCTACAAGAACAATGGGATTTCAAAATCCTCAGTATACCAAGGCTATATGAGGTATGATTGACAAATACAGTGAGTGTTAATTAAAAAAAATTACAGTAGAAGACACACTGCCATTAATCCCCTTCAGAATACTTCCTGTTGCTTTAAACATATTTATCCTGCCATCCTTGCCACATTCTGAAGCAGTTCTGCAAGTTCTCTTTAATGAGTCTTTTTAGTTGTGCTGTTGTGGCTGCCTTAGTGTCCTGAATCAATTAAAAACCTTTATACTTTATGGTCATTTTGACTTTGGGGAAGAGGCAGACATTGCAAAGTTTCCAGATTCAGTGAATAAGGTGGATGAGGACACACTGTGATGTGTTTACAAGCCTGCATTACATTGGATGGCACTCAGCAATAAGAATCACTGTACTTTTGATCATACTCTATAAAGACCCTCATAAAAAAGGGCTTCCAGAACTGATTCAGAAAGTGGCAAGAGTGATGGGATAAGTGTGTTTGACGTGAGGTGGAATACTTTGAGGGAGATTTATGACAATGTGTTTTTATGGGAATATACTTTTATTTAAATCTACAATTTTTTTTTTAATGAGCCCTTGTACATAGACCTCAGAAACAGATCTTGTAGAGAGTCAAAGGTTTTATAGGACATTATCTTGGTGGTCCATAGTTATAAGACAAATATGCTCTAAATGATTAACAATATCCTTGGGAGTTACCTTCAGCTATTATTACAGCCTTGTGTGAATATACCCTGTAGAATCTTATCAGTCCTTTCAATTATCCTATGTTGTATACTTGCTACCATGTAATTTGATCAGTAATAAATATTTTGGGGGTATCATATTTTGAATTTCAGAAATTCTTTTGCATGTAAATTAATGACTATTTCTAATCCTTATTGACACATATAAGGGCCTTATATTTATACTAAACTCAAAAGAGAATAATACCCTTTACTATAATTGGTATGTTTGCTTTTAACTTCAATTTTTGTCAAATGTATATTAATAAATATCCTATTATGGTTGAATTTTAAAACAGTCTATAAAGACAATTTTAGGAATAAAAGGATAAGAAAAGAAAAATACATACATGACAGATACATATGATTAGAGACTACACTAGTTAAATTATGTTCTAGATTTTCAGGTTGATAGTTCAGGTAGCTAGTCAATATTTTACATAAACACTGTGGATTCCTATGATAATAATACCTCATTTATGTAGTAGTCAATCAAATAAACCCAGTCTCATGAACTCAGAAAGAAGAGATGACCAAGGTCATGTACCATACCTCATGTTTTACTTATTAGAGTGCCCCAACTCCTTCAACAAATCAAGGGTCAGTTTATTCTACCCATGTCCAAAAGCCTGGCTGAAACTTGAAAGCTTCATTGAACATTAAAACTGAAATGTAGAAAGGGCAAGGGTGGGCTGAACTAGATCAATATATTGACAGTAACAGAAGTGAAATCTAATCTGAAGACGGAAAAGAAAAGACAGAAGGTCCTTTGAGGGTTATTTAGAGAAGGATCTGACTCCTCTCACACTGACAATTCCCAAAGCAACAGACATCCATGATTATATCTACCATAGTTAATCTGAGTCAACAATAAAAGGCCATATAATGATCAAGACAATATTTACAGAGGCAGTGAAGTATGTGATCTAGGTTAGAATTCTTCCTCAAAAGGTACTGTTTTTAAAAAGTTCTTTTTTCTTTCAGTGCTAGAGACTGAACCCAGAGTCCTATGCATGTTAGAAAAGCACTTCACCACTGAGCTACACTCTCTGTCCAGAAAATATTTTAACACATGTGAAAAGGAGAGCAATTGGCCATGTGTAAAGTATATTTATTCAAATGGAAAATGTTTCCACAGAATGTGTAAACATTGGTGTACTACAGATTAAATCAATAATAAATTCACAAACTAACTAGAAAGCTGCTTTTCTTTTCTGGACTAATCTATGATATCTTGTTTGTCAGGTGTGAATTTCTCACACAGTACTATATTTAAGCCCTCTGCTTGTCACATGAAAGCTGTTGTTTTTGGTATATTGTTGAAATCTAAGAGAGCTAATATCCATTTACTACTTTCACCAACTCTGAATAGAGGCAAACAAAACTTCAGGATAAGAGCAAAAGAGTGATATGGTAAAGAGTGGTTCTCAATTATTAGGCAGATGTGTGGATTCTGGTTCTAGCTTTGGAATTAAAAAGGCTGCCTGATTCTAACATTTGTTGCTTAATTTTTCTGCGCCTGTTCCCTAATTTGCTAAGCAAAAGTGGTAGATACGATCTCTTAAGTAATTTTGATCTTAATAGTAGTCTCATCAGTGAAAAGAATTTTGGAAAGCGAGAGTAGTGTATCATATCTAAACCTTTTTAGGAAACAAATACATTATATTTTTTCACCCAAGAATGCCCTATCCCCAAAACACTATACATACATACATATATACTTATGTATGTACATATATACACATATGTGTGTATATCTATATCTATATCTATATATATATATATATATATATATATTTGAGAAAAAATCAATAAAGCATCTTAATTTCTTATTGTCCTGTGGGTATGCCATTTTGATATTATTACTCTCTTGTGTTTGTAATTCCTTTATGTTTCTTTCTGCTAAAATAGATGTTAAATAGGTACTTCTTATCATAGACTGATGGAAATAACCTCCCCCAGGAAAATAGGACCTCACATTCTGAAGTGACATTTCATTTGCTAAAAAGTAAAATTATGTGAACTGAAAAGATGCTACTTGGATCACCCTCTTATCTCATTGGGGTGGTAGAAAAATGGAATATTTTCCACTTTTATCTCACTCCTCTAACATATTTATGGAAATAAAACATTGATTATTTCATGGCTGGTATATTTAGATTCAAAATCTATTGTATGGTGCTACTCATGTTCCCAACCAGGTTATCACAAACTTCTTAGCTAGAACAGCAAATAGTATTTATTTACAAGGGATTAGGGAACTGAAACCCATTCAGGAGTGCAGGCATTTAAAAATAAGTTGCAGGATTAAACTCATTAGGGTAGGAAGTCTTAAGGCTTTTGAAGAAAAAAAATTGTTATTAATATCTTTAATATGCCAAACCTGCTTCCTAAGGATAATGTGGTAGGTATGATTATTACTTAAGACTGTTTGAAAAATATATTTGTACTACTGGAGGCATACAATAAAATGCCAAATGATAACAGGCACATTTTCTGGAATAAGTGTGGATAATATGCCAGAATGGATTTCTACATGAGAGGACAGGAAAAAAAAGAGTTAATGCATATCTATAAAGTCAATATTCCTTAAAAACAGAGCAGACATGGATCCTTTAGAGTGATACTAACTATCTAAATATGATTTTCTTACAAATCAAATTTTAGGCTGTATATTCATAGGTCTGCTGTCTAATGATTTTTGCTTCATAAAGAAAAATGAGATACAGAATTGGCCTAATATATTCTCCCACAAAGGAAGATAAAAGGCCAAATTTTCTTTCAAGGGATTTTAAAATTTATTCTTTATGAAATGTCAAATCATAACATTGATAACAATCATGCAAAATTACTAGCAATTACCCTAAATGATATAAAGTCATAGTCTTCTGACACATGACACTTGGAGACAGGAGCAGTGCCTTACTCACAAGAATAAAACAAATATGAAATCAATAAATGGTCTAATTTTGGCATAATTAGATACATAATCATCAAAACAAGGACATTCCAAAGATGGCTAGTTCCCCTGTTACTAGCGTTTCAATCATATCAGTATGGCTATCCATAATTTTAGCATTTATGGTGGTCATAATGGTCAAATTTCCTTTTGAGTTTATTGGGCCTATTTATACTGATTATACCTCTGTCCTGTATGGAAGAACATGGAATTAATTATGACTAATGATCACCATTTAGTGAGGGGAAAGGTAGGTAGATAGAGCTCATAAAATATGAACTATAGTTTCAAAAATGTAACTTCATGTTATAGTGATTGCTTTATAACTCATAAACACACACTATAATGTGTATTTTATGTGACAGCTATAATCAACACTCTAGGATTGGATAATTGTCCCTAATAGGACACATACAACATTTAATCAAAAAGCGATCTTCCAAAGGGGACTACCACAAAAACATTAAGCTATCTTTCTCCCAAGCTTACCACATAGCGTTATGAATTTAAGAAATAGAGCTTCATTAATAAATTAGTGCTTTTGTTAGCACATGGACTTCATGAAAAACTTTTCACTTATGAAATCAAGGTTATTTATAAATGAATTTGCTCTTGAAATGATAACAGCATTCAAAGTGCTATTTGAATATAGTATACACATCTAAACCTCCATGGTTTATTCCCTTAGAAATGGTGGCCAAAATTGGAGTCCTAAAAGGCCATGTGGTCAGCTGCCGATTTGAAGAATTCTTCTTTACACCCATCTAATGAGATGGGTTAGCTAAATACCATAGCTAGAATGCTGCCATATATGCTTCAGATAAATTTTTAATCTAAGGTATGGTGGTAGGGTCTAAATAGTGAAAGATGAAGGACTTTATAGAATGGGTTATATGCCAAAATTATGCCTTCTCATTGCATACCAAAATTTTCACAAAGACTTGATTGTAACCTGGTTACTAGATTGTAGGGAGAACTAGACTGTGGGGATTGGCTGTAGATCGATCACACATGCAGGACTAGAGCAAGGCCAGCCCTGAGAGCAGTGCATCTGAGGCAAGCCAGACAAACAAATTGTTAGACAGAGTTCCTTTCTCCCATCAGGACAGGGGGCTCCACCTGACCTCAGCTTTCTACATTCTGACTCTTGTCTTCATTTCTTCACCCTCTACCATCCTCTCCTCAGAAATTCAAAAGCTACACAGGATGCAACATTTTAGTGCCTGAACAGGGACCTGGGGTATTAGGAAACTCATCATATAGCAGGTGAGAGGACACCTTTAGTTGTGCACACAAAAGGGAGAGAGGTGTATTACTATCATCAATATTGATCCCATCATCAGGCATAAAACATGGAGCAAAAACAGGCTCACAAGAGTGACAGTTGTATATAGAAATGTTTGCTGCACTATAGAAAGCAAAAGGATCTAAAGTTCATTATTTCTATACTGAAATGCTTACAGCTTTGCTCAAGGTTAGAGGGATGCCGATTAAGACTATACAGCTTGCTAAATTTCTTGAGTTTGTTCATGAGACCTCTCCATGGTTCAAAAAGGAGGAACTGTAAATTTGCATACTTGGGAGAAAGTGGGAAAGCAGCTTAGAGCAAGGCTAGGGAAAAAGCAAACCAAGCACAAATCTACCTAGATCTCTACAGACTTTTAAAGCGTTATTTAACTGGGAAAAACTGCCGCTTTCTGCTCCTCTCACCACTTCTCAAGACCCCCAGACAATGGAGGTGAGAAGAACCCAAATGCCTGCTTTGTGCTGTGTCAGTCATAATGGGGAAAATGGGCTGTGTGCCCTGGTTCAGGGCACCTGGCAGCAACCGTACATTTGTCCCAGAGCTCATGGGCACCCATAGCTTGCCTTTTCTGAGCCTTGATCAGCCTGGAGCACACTGGCACCCATCCTTTCTCTGCAACCACACGAGGTCACTTCTCATACATCACAAATGACTGCAGCACCAACTGCTGGCAGGGAACTGTTTAGGTGTAATCATAGCAACTCAGGAGCAAGGAGGTAGGGTTCAGCAAATCAAAGGTACAGTCAAAGGGAGTCTACATAAGTGATATTAACTAAACTTATATTAAGTCTTACAGAGAGAATGCTGTTAAAAGAAGAGAAGGTCTGAGTATGTGACAGTGTGGAGATAACTGAGCTGAAAGCTATGAGAAAGAAAGGGACACAGAAGTTGTCAGTATTAAGACAAAATACAAATATATGTATAGTTTATACATAAAAGGTTTTTCTTCCAAAATTTTCTTGTGAGAAATTCACCTACATTTCTCACATTGCTTATGCACCTACAAAAAATTCTGACTAATCAATTTATAATTACAAACTTCTAAAATTATAAAAGTGTTATTATAATTTGGTCAAAAATATATTTGAGTGAACTCTGATTTTGTAAGCAAATTGTCTGTGTATTTATTTGTTTGCCTATTTGTCCAATCTCTAAACAACTGTTTTTATTTGAACTCAATAATTTTTTTTTTTGCACTCCTGAATTTTTGAAGCATTGTTCATAGTTTAATTTGGCCTATAAATTTGAAAAGCAAGCTTCCACCTGGGTTGCCAGTTGATCAAAATGATGTGAAATTGGTCATATAAATGTAATGCATGTTATTGTTTATGCATTATGACCTGAGAGTCTCTTATTGTTCAAAAATAATGTGTTCAGTGTTGTGATCAGGTTCTCAAAAGTAATAAAAATTTTTTAAACTAATTAAACAAAACTCTCTAAGGGTGACGAGAAACTATTGGATAGGACTCCAGTTGATGAATAAGGAAGCGGTTACATGGAAACAATTATTCAGCCCTTGTTCATCAATAGGAAGTCCCAATATCCAGTCCCATAGCCTTATAGGAGACACCTCAAAAAGGTTACTCAAAATATATTATTGTGATATGTTTACATTGGTCATCATCTAAAGGTTATGTTTTCTAGAAATAAGATAATAAGGTTTTCTGATTTAAAGATGATCTGGCAAAAAACTAAATTAAAAAGCAAAGGTTTTTATATGGCTATGACAATTGTTATTAATATCATGGAGTATTGAATGTGTTCATGTCTTCTGGATATGCAGGTCTTCTAAAATGTAAAACTGGGATTGTTTATGGTAATAGACTTTTTTTTTCAGATTCAGACATCTGCCTTTCTCTTGTGCTCTAGCTGCTTGTAATAGGAGGTTCATGTCAAACCAACATGATTCATCACTCAGTAACAATATTTTTAACAAAAACTTATGTGATATGTATGTGTGTGTCACTGCATTTAGAGATGTTTAGACATTAAGCATTCCAAACAATGTCACACACTTCAATCACAACCCATTAAAGAACTACCAATTAGGCTAGAGCTTCTTATGTGCTAGATAGAGATGAATGACTTGAAAGGCTACTCTATATCAAAATGGAAATTTAAGTGTGATTATAAAAATGTCATGACATTCATGCTAAAATATTATGTATGGTTTTTAATCTCAGTTTTTCTGTGTAAAACTGTAACTGTTGTCTGTTAACATCCTACAGGGATTCAACTACTAAAACATCCATGGGGAATAGCATTTCTAGTTTGTATTTCAAGGTGCATGATATTCAGATAAAATTATAATATTAAGCTCACTGCTCCCATTACAAGGTAATGTTATTAAGCTTCTCTTCTGAATGCTCAATAACTGGGGTTTAGAGACCAAATCTAGAAAGAAAGGCTAAGAGGACAGCCAATATTTTCGCTCCTGCCCTCCAATGTCAATTAGGACCCAGGACATAAGAGAATCTCTGCTATGACATCCTATAACTTGGTGGGTCCCAGACCTCCTGACCAAGGAGACTGGTGGACACAAAGGAAGCAGATCAATGGTGTATAATGTGCCTGAGGAGAGTCACCAGGAGAGAAAAGTCTCCCAAGCTTTCATAGAAAGATATTTGGTGAAGTAATGGCAATGACATCCAAAGGGCTGACACTAACAGGAGAATTGAGAGGTGCTATACACAGTTCCAAGCTAAGTCCTCAGGAAACTTAATGGACCTTGATATATAGTAAAAAATGTTTTTAATTAATATAGGTCTCACTTTAACTTGGTCTTGAACATCCAGCAGAAAAGTATAATCACAAGATGCATAAAACAATGCCATAGTAATATATTAGCTATAAAAAAGGTTCAAATACTGACACTTCCTAACTCTTTCCAACTGCACTGATAACTGACTGTGGTTATGGCTTAGTGAGCTGTATGTGGTTAAACTGGTAAATACAGGGAACTGAAATGCTTGGACTTGGAATCCTTAGTCTAAACAAATAAGTTCACTCAGAATTGAAAGTGTCCAAGAAGGAAAAGGCCTTCACAGGACAAACCATCCAGGAATGCCTGGGGAAGAGTAGAGAAGAAAAGCCTTCCACAGAAAAGATCCTCCAACATAGATCCTCCTACTGCAAATGACCACTTATCACTTGCAACTACAAAACAGAAAATGGGGAGATGTGGAGAGGGGCTGAGCTGGACATCAATCATACATGTGGGGCTAGAGCAACACTAACCCCAAGAACAGAGAGCACCTGAGGTGAGGCAGACAAACAAGTTGTTAGGCAGAGTTCCTTTCTCCCATCAAGAGAGGGGGCTCTACCTGACCGCAACTTTCTGTACTCTGGCTCTTGTCTTCATTTCTTCATCTTCCACTGTCCTCCCCCTGGGAATTTCAAGAACTTCATGGGACACAACACTAGACCTCATATGCTTTTAGCTAAAGAAGGCTATTGATACCAAAATGACCTAACAATTCTAAAAGCCAAATTGATTTTTATTTTGTTGATATACATTTGCTATGGATTGTATATGTACATCAGTCCCATAAAATGTATTGGGTTGGTGCACAGAGCTCTGTTTTTTCATTTATTGCCAAACTGGACCTTTAAATATCCATGAAGTCCAGATCCTTATGTGAATTGACTGATATACATGAGATGGATGCTTTAAA
This sequence comes from Chinchilla lanigera, assembly GCF_000276665.1. NCBI lineage: Eukaryota > Metazoa > Chordata > Mammalia > Rodentia > Chinchillidae > Chinchilla > Chinchilla lanigera. The sequence goes on from NW_004955587.1 coordinate 336,683, forward strand.
AGTCTCTTAAGTGAAGAGTCCCCTACACACATTATATTTATATTGGTTGAGGCAATATGAAATTATCCTTTTTGAAGGCCCAAACTGTGGCTTGCAGCCATCTCAAACGGTTCAAATTACAAGTAATAGAATAAAATATGTGCAAAGCTGAACTAAAACTATCAGAAGATTTACATACTTCATAAGCATAATGTGAAGAAGCAATGATTTGTTATGAGTCACACAGACACATGATATTAGCCATTCTGTCAATCATTCTACTCTTTACTTCCCCATTATATGTTAACACAACCTTATGAGGTGGATGGTAATTAATGATCATCCATCACAAGATATCAAATCTGAAAGGTATCTTTGAGATTCATCTAAATCTAGTGGTTTTCAAAAGTTTATTAGACATGAAACCCTCAGCACAGGAAACCTACCAAAATACAAACAAGATACAAAATAGTAGTTATTCTGAGTTGGGTTACTAAATCCAGAGGCAATTCCTTTTCCTCTGTTCTTTCAAGGTGGCCCTTGTAGAGGGTCCTTTAGAAGACCTGTTACCTTACTCACTACACTAACACAAAACCACTAATTCATCTCAACTCCTTCATTTTACTGACCAAAAACCTGATATGTAGAGGCTAAATTACATACCAAAAATCATGGATATTTGGTTATAAAGTAGGCCTGCACTCTGGTCTCAAAAAGCATGTAGTGGTTTCCTTTTGTTTCAGCTAACTTAAAAAAACTCACTAAAATACCAAGAAACTAAAAAGACAAACCAGAGGCTGGGTTAAAATATTTCCAAAAGATACATCTTATAAAGAACTCGTATCCAAAATGCACAAAGAATTCTTAAAACTCATAAGTAAAATAAAAAAAGAAATCTTTAAAAATATCAACGTGTATAACTTAACAAACACCTCACCATAGAAGATATACAGATGGTAATTACATATATGAATAGATACTCTACAACATATGTCATCAGGTAATTTTAAGTTAAAACAATGAGCTACATAACCATTTAAAGGGTCAAAATCTAGAACACTGACATCAAATGTTGTCAAGGATATGGAGCAAGAGTGCTTCACATTCAATGTTGGTGGGATTTTGAAATGATACCGCCACAATGGAAGACAGTTTGGTAGTTTCTTACAAAACTAAACATAGTTTTATCATGTGATCCAGTAATTGTGCTTATTGATATTTACTCAGAGTTGAAAACTTATACAAAAACTTGTACATAAACCTTTTAGCAGCTTTATTCGTACTTTCTAAGGTTTAACAGCAACTAAAATGTCTTTGTAATAAGTGAATAAATAAATTATAGTACATCCAGACAATGGAATGATATTCAATGATAAAAATAAGCTATGCCATAAAAATATATGGGTAAAATATAAACGAATACTACTAAGTGAAAGTATCATCATGAACAACTACATACTGCATGATTTCAACTAGATGAGATTTCAGAAAAGATAAAATTATAGAGAAAATGAAATGATTAGTAGTTGACAGAGATTAGTGGAATATGAGAGATGAAAAAGCAGCACACAAAGGATAGTTAAGGCAGTAAAACTAACCTCTATGATACTGTAATAGTGGATACATGTCATTATACATTGACTCAAACCTATAGAATGAAAAACACCAAAACAGGAACCAAATGTAAACTACGAACTCTGAGTAATAAAGACAGATACAAGGGTTATAAGAAGTGTAGCATTCTGTTGGGAGAAGCTGTTAATGAAGGAGGCTATACAAGTGTTGGGGCAAGGAGTACATGGGGTAACTCTGTATCCGATGTTCAATTTTGCTACAAACTTAAAACTTCCCTGAAAATAAAGTATATTTTAAAACAATGGTAAATAATTTCTAAACATGGAATATGTGAAGTTTGGCTTATCTCTTAAGATTCCCTTTCCTTTATTGTATCTTTGTTGTTCTCAGACTTGAGCAACTTTATCTTCACAGGGGTTACTTGGTAATATCTAGATGCACTTTTATTGTCACAATTTGAAAGGAAAGGAGCACCACTGGAGCTTATTGAAGAGAGACCAATGACGCTGTGAAACATCATATATAATAATACACAGAGCAGTCCCCAAAACAAAGAATTATCTAGTCAAAAATGTCAATTGTCATTCTTCAATGTATATGCAAAAACACTGAAAGGAGATACTCAAACAAAAACTTGTACATTAATGTTCATAGCAGCACTAAATGTGGTATAATCATTCTAGGAAATATTATTCAGTCATACAAATAATGAAGTACAAATAATAAAGAATAAACCTCAAAAACATCATGCTAAGTGGAAAAAGCCAGACTATGTTCAAGCATGTGCCACAAAAGGTCCTATATTATATTATATTATACCATTTGTATGAACTATCCATAGTAAGCAAATCCACAGAGACATAAATCAGATTAGAATGTTTCCAGGGCCTGGAAGGAGGGAGAGCTATAAAGTAACTGATCAATGGACATGGTATCTCCTTTGCAAGCAATGAAAATATTTTGAAACTAGATAACTGCATAACATGCTGAATGTACTAAATATCACTGAAGCATACACTTTAAAATGGTCACAACTGTGATATGTGGATTTTTTCTCAATCTAAAAAATATCTATAGTGCTAAGTTCAGACATTATTCAAAGATCATGAACTAAAAGTTATATCCTTTTTTAAATAAGTACAAAGTGGAAAAGAGTGCATCAAAGCCAACTCGTTATAAGGAATTTTTAAAGTAGCCTGATCCTTAAGTATCCCATTTTTGTGGTGGAAAAACTTTCCAGGAAAAAAATATAATGGCAGGTAAGAGTTTATGATGAATAGATGACATAATCTAAACTACAGAAGCATAAGTCACCATAATAAAGAGACCCTCAAATCTAATATAAGCCAGAAAATGAAGTAATTAATTGACTCTAAATGTACCCCTTCACTTGAACTATAAGACAGGGAAATGCCAAATAAAATTAGGCACCATATTATGAGACTGTCACTTTAGAACACTTGTCAATTTGAATGTTCATTCTCTTTGAAAATATGGAGCTATATGCCCAGAGTTAAATTTCAGAACAGGCTTAAAATGAGCAGTAGTTTGGCAGTAAATCAAAGAACTTAGAGATTTGCTGTGTTTGCTACAAATCACCTTCCCTTATACTAAGTCTTGATAAATCAGGGATATGGTTGAGTTCCATGAGGTAAAAGAACAGAGCACATCCACAGACTCAAAGGAATTATGCTGCTATATTTTCAGAAGATAAAATGACAATAACTTGCAGCATGGCCACTGTTGATCACATAACTGTATAATCATTTATAGTAGAATACTTAAGATAGGTTATCACTAAGTATAGAAAATGAAGGTGAGAACTGACTTTCAGATTAAGATTTCATAGACCTCAGAGTTTCTTCTAAACTGAATTCTATTAGTTGCCTGACCATTTGAGTTACTTCCAAAGACTATGAAAAGAGGAGAAACAGAAAAAATGTTCTGTTGCCTTCATATTTTATTATAGTCATCTTCCACAAGTAAGACCTTAGGCCACACTACTGACAATTATTAAACTATTCCTGATATACTGTTTTCTATACAACATAGAAAAAAATAAAATCTTTTGAAAATTCGGAGTATTGCTTCTATTTTGTAAAGAATGGATAGGAGCACCTGTGGCTTTCTATTATTGAGAGAGCATGGTGTACTTCACCCACAAGCTCTGTTCTTAAGGTGAAAAGATTGAACTTAGTCGATTCACTCACAGATACCACAAGTCGCTGCTATGTGGCACAAAGAAGATGCAGTGTGTTTGGAGACACAAATGAATATATATTTCCAAAAATTCAAATTCTATTGAAAACTTTTAATAAAAGCAATACCCCCAGAATTCTTTTAGTAAGAAGTGGGTAAAGACAATACTTATTGGGAGTACTGAGCATTTCATTATTTTGCCATGAATATACCAGCTGCTCTGGGGAAGAATGGAAAGGTAGAATAAATCACCTCAAGATGACGGAAAGTAAACAGTATTATGTACAAAGTATTTTGCTAGCCTGTATAACACATTTCTAAAGTCCTCCTATTCTCTTCTTTGAGAAAATATTAATTCTTGTCTTAGTCACTTTCTTGTTGCTGGGACACAATACCCGATACTTGCAATTTGAAGGAGGAAAGGTTTATTTTGGCTCATAGTTTGTAGAGGCTTCAGCCCACAGTCAGCTGACTCCAAGGCATTGCAGCAGGGCAGAGTGCTGTGGCAGAGGAAAAGCTGCTAGTGGCATGGCAGCCAGGAAGCAGAGAGTCAAGGGAGGAGCCAGACAGGGAGCTGTAACCTTCCTGGTTACACCCAGTGACCTGCCTCTTCCCATCAGGCTACACCTCCTAATAGGACTAATCCACTAGGAGGTACAGCCTCCCTATTTCCCAATCACCTCCCCAAAGTCTCACCTATGAATACATAAGGGTCGTTGGGGAAACCTAGACAGAAACCATAATAATTCTCTACCAGAAATTTGCATAATTATTTTTTGTACATAGCATTCTTCTTTCAACCAGTCTCTCATCTTGCCATCTCATACTATTCTGGTATTCCATGATACACTACAAGGTGTGACTGAAATATAAGGTGAACATTTAATTTAAAAAAAAAATATATTATTGTGCTGAAAGACAAATTGCCCTCAAACTACTCCCCTCCCCCCTTATTTCAAAGGCACTTATCCTATTGTTCTTGCCACTTTCTGAAGTAGCTCTACAGGTCCTTTTTTGTGAGTGTCTTCATAAGGTGATAAAAAATACAATGAATAGTGCTGTTGAGTAGCATCCAATGGAAATGCAAGCTCATAAGAACGTTATATATCCTCATTTACCCTGTTTACCACATCTGGCACCATATGACTTCTGGCTCATCTCCAAAGTCAAAATACCTGCAAGAGGTAAACTTTTTGAACCCATTCAGGACACTGAGGCAGCCATAATATCACAACTAAAGATACTCATGAAAGAGAACTTCAAGACTGCTTCAGAAAGTGAAAGGAATAAGGGGAAAGTGTGTTTCAAGCAGAGGGTGGCATGGGTATTCTGAGGTAGATTAATAACAATGTGTTTCTTACTGTAATAAATTTGTTTTTAACTTAAATATTCACTTTATTTTTCTATCACATTTCACATATTGAGTGTATCAAGAGAGACACAAAGATAAAAAAAAAAACTCATCAGTCAAAAAAAGTCACATAGGTCAGCAGCATCAGGCCCTTTACGCGCCTGTTGTCAGGTGCATAGAGCAAAACATCTGAATCGAATTGCTTTGACAACTACTATGGTCACTGCCAATCAATGCGCCTGCCTTTCAATTAGTCCTTGGACCACTGTTGTTTCGATGATTTTTATATGTGAGGCACCCCACCAACTGATATACATGTGTTTTAGCTGTTAGCATAAATGCTGATACACACTGAACTACCTCCCTTTGCCTGTCTAGCCTCAGATGATATTCGTACATCATTGTATAATTTATTTCCTACATCTCACAGAAACAGAGGGATCAAAACTTTTTAGTTAACTTTAGGCATTAGTGATAATTAGAATATTCACAACATTGTTTACTATTGGGAAAGAAAAAGTGAGCATGATATAATACGACCTAGTTTTGCAATTTGGCTCTCCATTTACAATCTTTAGACTATAGAGAATTTCTCTTAGTGTCAGATTTACGACATGTAAAGGAGAGTATTATCCTCATTTTATATTAGAGGGCTGTCTTATAACTCATATAAGATAATGTATAGAAAATTTTGTAAATTATTAAGTACTCTATAGATGCTTAATATAAAAAATTAGAGATTCTTAACAGACCCAAATATCAAGCCCTGGCTAATGCTTCATGTACAGTAAATAATATTTCAGTGAGAAATTAAATAAACAAATCTGTTCTTATCCCTCTCCCTTTTAAAGACAGACTCTATTTATAATCTTTCAGGTCACACAAATAAAATGATAATTCTTCTAACACATATTTAAAAATGATTTTTTTAACCTTGTTAAAGAGTACTAAAATAATTCTCCTGCATTTTAATTTCTCACCTAAAATGAAGCATTGCCCTTCTGTGTTTTTTGTTTTCATAGATCCTTAAATCTTTTATGGTTGGTGTCATATCTTTGCAATATTTCCATTTGTGTCCCCTCGTATGATACACTGAACTATGTTTGCCAAATCTAGTAAAAACTTCATTGCAAAGCACCAGAACAGAGCAAAATGAACACAGAGCAGCATTTGTTTTCACAGTGTCAACAATTAACCAATAAAATCAGGCAAATAAAGCAAAGTTTGGAAATTTAGAGTCTGTTTGACATTATAGGATATTAAGGATGCCTTGAAAATGGTCACCAGGAGCAGTTAAAAAGCAGTCAACAGGGCTGTCATCATGTTTATAAAAGCAACATTATGTGAAGCACCTCTCTGATTTCATTTCCAGGTTGGAAACATGCCCATCTTTGCAGAATACATTACCATGTCCTGTTCCTTAGCAAGCACTCTATTAATTGCCTGGCTATTTGAACAAATACTTTGCTGACATGTCTTTTGAAGGAAGCAACTAATGATCCCATTGCTAGTGACTAATGATCATTCTGGAAAGAAGAGAAAACAAGGAAGAACACGAGTTACTTGTTTCAGTGCAGATCTCTTGTCCACATGGGTATGATAGTATCTGAAAAACTAGAACACACTTCAAATTTTCCTGAAGCATTTACGATTGAGTGAGAAGCAAGCCACACTGATACACCCTAGAAACTTCCAATGACAGCTGACTTTGGGGCAGAGAATTGCGTGGATTAGTCCCAGAAACTTGCCTAGTTTTAAATTTTTAAATTTTTTGGTCATTTTTTTTGAGACAGGGTCTCCCTATGCAGTTCAGGCTGGCCTTGAGTTCACTTTGTAGCCCAAGCTGGTCTCAAACTCGCAGGGATCCTCCTGCCTCAGCGTCCCAAGTGCTGGGATTACAGGCATGCGCCACCATGCCCAGCCAAAGTTTTAAATTTTTATTTTTTATTTGTATTTATTTTAGAAAATTAAAAAGAGGAATGATTTAGAAAGAACCAGAATTCCTAAGGAAAATCAATTTCCAGGGGAAGCTTTGGAGAATACAGAGCAAAAGTTGACTCAACAAGGTACAGGAAGATATTTTCCACGATTGATCCATAACCCTGGGGCTGCCTACCAAGATCCATACATAGATGGGGCAAACAAAGTACAACCTCAGGAGGAACTCTCAAGCTACTTGCCCAACCTAGTCCCAGCCCTGCAGCTTACAGAAGCATCTGATTAAATCATTTCACTTTGACCATTAAAAGAACCAGTAAATATATACTTATTCAATAACAACAACCATAAGCCAACATCACTGGTCTGTTCCATTATACTTTAAAGTTCTCAAACAACTCACATGCTTTTTTACATTCCATCAGTGTCAGCTTCCTGGGGATAAAATTTCAAAATTCATTAATACCATTTCAGAGATGAACGAATAGGTTCATCTTATAGAGAGGCTCTGTGATTCGATGGAGGTAGAAGAAGTAGAACTTGAATTCAGGGCTTCTGACTCTGTGCCTAGCTCTTTTCTAATTATACTATACCACACATAAGTCTTCCTCTGAAGTCTTTTATAGCACTCTTTATATTTATTGTTTAAATATTTATTTACTTATTTATTTATTTCTGGGGGTTGAACTCAGGGCCTTTGCTCCAAGCTACATCTTCAGCCCTTTTTATATATTTTATTTGGGGACACGCATGCCTCTGGTGGCTTGAGCACACAGTTCTCCTGTGCCACCCTCCCAGTGCTGGGATTAAATGCATGCCCCACTACACCCTGCTTACAGCACTCTGATCTACATTTATTAGTTATATAAGTTATTGTGGTCCCTGGAAGACAGTATCAATGAAGCTACCTTAAATGTATCTGTAGTTTACTGCCCTTAAGTAGTCCAGTGAGAAAGCAGGAAGAATTCATCTAATGAGTATTGATATTAGGCTTTAATTTTAAGAAAAACCAAAACTATATATGAACCTCACAGATGAATATTTTACCATTGCCATTAGTCGCACAGAATCATTTTGTTTGTGTTACCTTTAACAAAATGCAGATACCATCTGAAGCATATGGGTAATTTACTCAGATTTGTAAAAAAAAAAGAAAAAAAACCCCTGGTATTTAGGCAGTTCTGTACAGTATTTGAGAGCTGTCTCTCCCTGTACTGCGAAATCACCACAAAAAAAAGAAAAAAAGGCTTAGTAAGCAACATATGGTATGTGGTCTTTCATCATAGGGTCTCACTTCAAACAAAAACTTTCTAAACACTAACAGGAAATACAAATTAGGCATCCACAAACATACTTTGAGTTGCAAATTTAATTTCCTGGCTATAGTGAGTTAATATAGAGAGTCTAACTTATTTAAAAGGGAAGAGAGAGACTTACCCCTCCCCATGTTTTCTCGTGGCCTCTGGCAGGTCCTAGATGATGATCCTCTGCACAAAAGAGAGCACACACACAGTCAGATTCATGGAGGCTGAGTCACTACATCAGATAAGCTCCATTACAGCTGATGTGGGCAATGTGAGCATTTTGTTTCCGTGCATTCCAATCTTCCTTCTGTACAAAAATGTTTTCTCTATCAAGGATATTTAATCTGAGAGGACAGAAACATAGTATTCCAGAAAGCCTGGGCTCTAAATTAACTTACTATGACCTTTTTTATCTGGTAGTAGTTTCTGCCCTTACCAAATAAATATCGTTAAATTGGTCACGTACTTATCTCTTATGAAGGCAGAGATACCAACAAAAACTGGTGGACAAAAATGGCAAAAAGAAAAAAAGAAAAAACCCAATATTAATAACCATCCACACATGTTATTACCTTGCCTGCCCCTGGTTCCCCCTTGATATCATTCTGTGACAAATCCAATACCTTTTATAGCTAACATTGTCCTGAATGGTGTCAAACAGCAGCAACCCTAATCAAATTATCCCTGAGGCAAAACAGCCAACAGAATTATTCACAATAAACAGAATGAGTCAATGTCCACAAACTACTGACAGAAATAATCTTTGGAGAAACAAAAATCACATTTTACAATTGTAGAAAGAATAGAACATAGCGGAGCAGGAATTTTCTTTATAAAAGCATATATATATTTTCTTACAAGTTCCAATCAGAGAGCTGCCATACATTTACTCTTCACATGCCATGTTCCCAATATGGAGCTAAGCACCTGAGAGGAAAGCTGGATATACTCCAAAAGTCTATTAGAAATGAATGGATAAAGAGAATGTGGTATTTATACATAATGCAATACTGCTCTACCATAAAGGATAAATTTGAGGCATTTGCAGGAAAATGAACCCACCTTGAGATCATGATATTAAGAGAAATAAACCAGACACACAAGCTGAAATACTGTATAACATGTCTTATATGCATAGGTGTCCTTACTATAAGACTTTTCAGAGCCTAAAGTGATAGTGCACAATGTGACAAAAGTAGTCTCACCCTATTTGTCTATTTAGATCTTTTTAAAAATGATCAACATTTTGCAGGAGTTCTAGTTTATGGAGCTCATTTTGGGACACTGGGCAAGGTAATTACAAAAGTCTCTTGCAACTCAGAAATGCTATTATTTTCTAACAAGCTATTAATTATAAGAAAGAAAATTAGCATAAATTTAATTAAGAAAGAATGGGGCCAGATTGCCAGAGAATATTGGAGCTGATAGGAACTTTATAAATTATCACTCCATCTTTATTGAAACTTGCAAAGAACCCTCAAAATATCTTTTTTTTTTTTTTTTTGTCTTTTTGTGACAGGGTATCCCTGTGCAGTTGAGGCTGGCCTTGAGCTCACTTTGTAGCCCAGGCTGGCCTCGAACCTGCAGTGGTCCTCCTGCTTCAGCCTCCCAAGTGCTGGGATTATAGGAGTGTGCTACCATGCCCAGCAAACCTCAAAATATCTTATGCAGGACACCAATTTATAAAATGAGTTCATGTAAAAGTCTTCAGGTTTAATTGGAGTGGAGGGCTGCAGGATCCTGCTAGGATTTCCCCTTCAGGCAGCCTGAATATACAGCCATCAGGAAACCCAACAATAATAGGAACCACTTCAAGCTATGAAAGGCTTTAGGACAGAGTTACAGTTTTTCCATATAAGCACAGAAAGGCCCCTCACGCTTTCCAAATATTTCAGTTTTAACTTTTCTGTAAACCCCTCCCAAACAGAAGAATAAAATATCCACTATATTAGCATAATTATAAGACCTTTTCAATTCAGTGAGAAACAGAAGAAAGGCGACATCCTAAAATGGAATCCATGTACAAACGAGAAGCCATGAAAGAATATTTGTTTTAACTTTACTGTAAACCCTTCCCAATCAGACGAATAAAATACCCACTATATTAGCATAATTATAACATCTTTTAACTCAAGTGAAAAACATAAGAAAGTCCACATCCTAAAGTGGAATCTATGTACAAATGAGAAGCCATGAAAGAATTAAAGAAGGGAGCGATATGGTTAAATTTGGATTTTAAGAAGATATTTCTAGCAACAGAAGGAAAAGGAGATTTGAGGTGTGAGAGTGGCTTGACCAGGAATGGGGATATCAGAGAGACTAGATAAATCTGGCAGGACTTCATGTATTTTATTTCTTGTTTAGTCTTTAATATTTAATACAGTCATTTTGAAAAGAATCAAGCCTATTTCAGTTGTGCTAGGGGAAACCACAAAAGAAAGGACTATCAGGCATCGGCCAAGATTTTCAAAGAGGAATTGCCTCTCTGGAGGTCAGCATGGCCGGGACAAAAGACAACACTGGAGATAGCCATCTTTCAGGAAAAGATGAAAGCAAGCAGGCAAACGTCAATACTAGCGACCACCTCACCTAGCCTTGGAGTAGAAAACCTCCAAAGATCAGAATCTTGTTTTAAAGAAGGCAATTTCCTTTAAGAAATATAGGATTCCTGGCCTACTGCCTCAAGTTACCTACTGCTTCTTATTCCAGGTTTTAACTTTAGCTTGCTCTCTCCACTCTGATCTCCTGCTACTCTAGTCTCTGCATTTGCTTATTTTAGCTACTGAATGTGTGTGTGTGTGTGTGTGTGAGAGAGAGAGAGAGAGAGAGGGAGAGAGAGAGAGAGGGAGAGAGAGAGAAAGGGAGAGCGAGAGAGATGTAGTGTGGCACTTTAGTTTTTATACTTTTCCAAGCATATTCATCAATCTCTACTTTCAGTCAAGTCACCATCCCAAATGTACTGCAAACATGTACTAATAAAAAATAAATAAAGCAATAGCAATATGCTTTAAAACAACAACAAAGCAGCTGTTAGCCAGTCTTTAAGACATCTACAAAAAATAATCACTGTTACATGGATTTACTCAGCCTAGCATTAACTACTTTCCACAACCTGCTTCTGCCTTTGGTTTATGGTTATACTATACCCTAGCCAAACCAGCTCCTACTCATCCCTTAAATATGCTTTGAACTTTTCCAACTGTCTCTACTAGTTTCCTCATCATTACCTACTCCTACAAAAATTACATTCCTTCTTCAGTATCAGTAGTGAAGCCTTACCTCATTACCTGAGGAAAAAGTTATCTCTTTTTCCTTCAAATTCTAATAAGGAGCTTAGGTCCTATCTCATACAGATACGTGGCACACCTTATAATATATATCGAATTGTCTAATTCTAAGATTGTGAGTAATTTACCTTCTATACCTGTATCTACTCTATTAGTGAGGGTTCTGGTGGCCTACATAAACAGACATAGCAGAAAGTCTTATACCACATATGTTCAGGAAATATCACATAGTCTAGGTTTCCCTTAATATAGTTTCGTGCTTCAAACTCATTATTTACATACTACCTTAATTAACTTTATGATTTTTGCAAAATACATTTATTATCAACATCTACTTAATTAATGTTCTTTCAATTAAAATACTTTTTTACTTCATTATCCTCTTTAACTTTGTCCTATAAAGTGGTACATGAAATCATGGGTTTGATGCACTGTACATTGTTCTAACACATAGCAGTTAATATTCTCCAAGTTTTTCCAAGCACAGCGTAAACAAGCGGTACATTTTATAAAACACTGTTCATTCCTGTCTTTAGTCAATCCAAAAATATTTGGTTACTGTCTTGTGTATTTGCCTGGTCCTGTTCTATTCTTCAGAGCAGTAGTTCACAAGTAGGATTAATTTTCCCAAGGGACATCTAGCAATATCAGAGATATTTTTGTTTGCCACAACTGGATAAGTGTGTTCCTGGCCAGGGATACTGCTAAACATCCTACAGTGCAAACAGCAGCTTTCCACAATAAAAAATATAAGTATCAATAATATCAGGGTTGAGAAACTCTGCTTTAGGAAAACAATGGTGAACATGAGAAGACAAATTCTCTGCGTATAATCCAGTGACAGAATCCTACAAATAATACCCTCAGTACATTGAAGTAGGAGCCATTAGTCCATAGTTCTTAGCTTTTATTTTGCTCTGTGTATGTCTTATAAGGGATGTCATGCTGGTGCTGAGAGGATTTACATTACCATGATCTTTCTATAAAATTGTGAGGTATACTTTATTCATTTTTTGAGCTCTTACAATATAAAAATGACAACTTGACAATGCCAAACTGCAATGCTCAGTACAACACTTAGCTAGAATAAACTAACATGCATGTTATTAAGATTCCAGTGTCACTAAAACTGCCAACACTGCAAAATATAGGTTGGGTGCTGCCAAGTGGACAGTGTGTTTCAGATGGAGATCCAGACCAACCTTACATCAGTGCGCCACAACCTGCTATTATTTCCATTCAGCAAATAGCAAACACCATTTTATAACACTGAGTAATTTGAACATGGATTCCATAGTTATTACAAACTAATATACCAAGCAAAGTGTTAGCGCTTTTATATACCACTAATTTGATGAGTTAAAACTTCCTGAATCTGAAGCAATAATAACAGAACTTGTTTATTTTGCCTAATTTATGGAAGTTATATCTTTGAGAACTTTGTCTGGATTTGTTCCATGTACTTTTCAGTCTAAATTTTTCTACTTTAGTGTGTTAAGTTGTAGATATGGAAAGTATACATCACTATTTTTTTATGTATTTATTTTGCTAAACATAAACAGTGCAGTGATGACTACAGTCAAGCATTGCCTCTTAAACAATGGCAGGTTATACATGCAGATAAAGAGTGCTAACAATAGGTAAAAGCAAGAGTTTTCCACCAAACATACCTCGGTTTGAGGCCTGGCCTGCTAATTACTAGTTATCGGACTCGGCAACTTTACCCTATTTAAACTTTGATTTCTTTGCAAGTTAATTACCCTCTAAGCTTTGGTTTCTTTACCTGTAATGGGGTTATTAATGCTGGCTCTAATCTCACAGGCTTTAAGGAAGGCTTAAATGTGTACAGCTATAACTGTAAGAGTAAGTATGACCTGTGAAAATAATAATAAAGTGTGGCATTTTTTCTCCACCCCAAAATATCTTGGTTCAATTTGATTCTTGTGGTTTAGTTTAGTTGCTCAATCTGTTTCAGTAAGTGTAACTGTCACTACTTAAGAGAGAGGATAATATAATTATAAGTGGAATTTTGAAAACTGAAATTTGATCTTTATGCTTTAGCTTCAGCAGCACTATTTAGCTTTTGGTATACACCTCCCACCCAGTTCTTTAAGTGCCTCCTTGGCTATTTTTTCTGTCCTTCATACCCTCTCACCCTCTTCTTCCCAGCCTCCCTGCGACAATCAGAGTCTGGAAACTCCTATTCCTGGTAGTCATTATTCTTCCAGTAATCCTCTGAGATTCAATTATAGCTAGCTTTTTAAAATTAGCTTCAAAACACTGCAGGCTACATTTTAATTTATAGAGAAGCGCTTTTATGTTGGCTTTACTTTTCAGCCACAGAGCTCTCTCATGGCTGGTTAGGTAGGTCAATCACTTTGCTGTCCTCCACTGTCCTTCGATCATTATATTAACTTCTGGCCACCCTACACAAGGCTTTGCCAGTCCTACTGTCTAGCTCTCCCCCAAGCCCCAAGGCTCTTCAAATTTTTAAGGCCAAGAGGGCCTAAGGGCCCTGTCGCATACTCCAGAGTTGCGGTGTTCCCCAGTGTACATTCCCTCCTCGTGGTATCTCTTAAAAGCATAGCTGTCTTCAGCTGCCTCAGGGTTTTTCTGTAAGTAAAAGGTTTATTCTGCTAGCCTTCTGGGAGCTTTACCTCTGTATCTTTTCTGATTCCACATAATTCAAATAAAAATTAAGTTGTTCTACATTTTCTATAACAAGGCAGTTTCATTTACATCGTACACGCTCACAATTCTATGGAGTAGGTGCAATAATAACCATTCACAAATGATAAAACTAAATTTCAGAGAAAATAACTTCATCACATTCACACAGCTAGTAAAGCATCTCAGGGCCATTTTATGCAACTTTACAACATATCTCCATTAAAAGTGTTAATATTAAAATTCAATGATCAATATTAATATTCAATAATAATAATATTAATATTCAATAATAATAATCAATATTAAAATTCACCTGGCCTCCAGATCAAGATTCAGAAACATTCTAGGATCTTAACCTAGAGCTTCTGACACTAAATCCTGTGTTCTTTCAGTCACATTTGTAATATTCCGCAAATATGTCCTTAATGCTTATTATATATCAGTAATTTTGCTAAGTAATGGGGAATTAATAGCAAGTAAGACAGATGTGATCCTTCAGGTAGTAGAGCTTACAGTTTACAGGGGAGTCACATTTTTAAACTATGAAGGAATTTAAACTATTAAGAAGAATATAAAGAAGTTCAATATGACTTCAGAGCAGCAAGCAAGAGGGAAGTTCAAGCAAGATGGAAATGGTCCTATCATACCAGACACCACTGGTTGGGAAAACATTTGGATTTCTGTTCTAAATGCAGTGGGAAACTGTTAAGTAATATCCTGGTGTCCACAAAACAACCCTAAAAGCTTGATTAATTTTTCAATTACTCTAAACTTTAGGTACTTCCTGTATGCCATTCACCTCACCATATCCATTATCTCAAAGTATAAACACAATAACAAATATAAATCTTCAGCTTTATGAGCATATGTAAATATCTAGATGTATGATATGTAAATATTATATACCAATATAAAAGTTTATAAAGTTGATTAATTATAACATTAAAATACGATAACCTTATCAGATACTTTAAATCAATATATAACATGTAAATATTTATACGTGCAGCTTCCCACTAGGCAGCAGCACCAAAATGCTAACAGGTATTTCTGAATTTCTAGATACTTATTTCCTAGAATCTGTGGCACAATGGTAATCCAGTTAAGCAAATGAAGAATATTTTATTTCATTTTGTTTTCCAGGCATCCTCAGATTTGAGTATAGTAATATGTAGCAAAATCATCACAGCCATCTTTTCAGTTCAACAGACACATGGTGTTTACTCAAATTTACATTGTGAGTAGACACATGACAACAATCCACGATCTCATGAGAACTACAACCTAGAGAATATGAAGAATATAATAATTTATGTGCTCATTTATTTAAATGAGAAAAATAGATAATATGTTAAATAGGAATAAATAGTGATACACACCAAGGAGTAAACAATAAGAAGGAATTATTTACATAACAATATGTATAAGACAAGCCCTTCTTTTTTGATACTTATCTTTTATTAGTTTATTTATTTATGACATGGTAATTATTATACATCAAGGGTGTCAAGACTTTTTGGTAAAGGGTGGGAGTAAATATTTTAGGCTTTCAAGGTTTCTGCCATAGTGGCCTGATTCTTTTAGTATAGCATAAAATCAGTCGCAGAAATGAATTTGTGTGTGTTTATGTTTAGTAAAACTTTAAGGGCATGAATTTGCATTTTATGAAATATTCATATGTCATGAAATAGTATTCTTTTAACTTTTTAACCATTTACCCATTCCTGGTTTATGGCCATACAAAAGTGGGCAGCAACTCATTATTTTTCAATCACTGATGTACACAACAAAATGACTTATGAATTATCATAAATCACAACTCAAAGAGACAAAAGGAAGTTCAGCATAAGTTTTATTGAAACACAAAGACTTTCAAACTAAAAACTTCTAAAAGACTTGTAAAAACTTACACAAAATCCTAAAAGACTTCACAAAGACTTCTAAAAACTTTCAAGTGAGAGATAATTCTATATGACAGTGGATCTTTAATTTCAAGTATATGATAAAATATTAAAATAATGGTACAACCATTGTAATAAATCATGTTAAAATTATAGAAGCACCTCAGTGAGTAAGAAGTCATTAGAGTCTACTCAAACTATCTGGATGCCCTACAAATAACTTGATATTTTCAATTGTATTTCCTAATAGAAATAGTTTATTTTATCCACAGTAATGTTTTAATTACCATTTCCATTCCATATACATCCATATGTATATTATACACATGTAATACAAATGTATACATCTAACTTTGACCTTTCCTCTGAATTTCACAATTTCAAATATGAAAATCTGCACTTGGGTACCTTGCCACTACCTGAAATACCACACATATAAACTAGCTCCTCCTAAAATTTCATAATTACATTAACAATATCTTCATTATCTAATTCAACCCAAGTGTTTCAGCAGTGACATTTTAAGATATTAATTTTGTTTTTCTTAAGAGTTCACTGTTTCTTCTTTCTTTACTCCTTACCTACTATTGACTTAACAAATAACTATGCCATTTTGTGTTCACTGCTTCAATGAAAGATGAACTTGAGTGGTAAAAAGCAACAAAATAGTTTTTCTGTTTTATAAATTACTTGGGGGAAAATGAGAGGTCTTATCTCACAAAGACAAAATAGTTGAATTAAATAGCAAGAACAGGGGTTCCCACTTCCAATCCCATCCACCCACATTCCCTCTTCCAAGCTACAAAGAGGTTCCTCAGAGTTAAAGGGAGGATAAAAGTTAGTGGAGCCTAGGATGGAAGGCCCAGAGCTGAAGGTACTAAATAGATTCAAAATGAAGGGCCATTTTTAGTGAAGGTCATTAACTGAATGCTCGAGAGCCCCTTGAGAGACCATAAAACCATTAGATCAAGCCTATGGTCAGAATTCTTGGTATTGCATGCTGATGGCCTCCCTCATACAGAAGTCCTTGCTAGCCCGCTAGAGGGATGCCTATCTGAGTCTGAAGTGTTATCCAGTCCCCATACAATTTGTCCCATATAGACAGCCATCCAGGCAACTTCACTAGACCATCAACTCCAAAGAATAAAGCCTTGGGCACCATGGAAGTGATAACACTAGTAATGATAGCAGTCGGGAAAGCACAGTGCTCAGAAGTAGTAGGGTTTGGAAAGGAGTGGCAGGCACTAATAGATTGATTTTTTTATACGATAGAAATTCACATGTTTTTGTTTTTCACATAAATGGAATCATAGTGTATACTCTTTTGAATCAAGGTTCTTTCACTGAACATTTGTTTAAATACAGATTCACTCATATCGTTGTACGTAGTTGTGATGGAGTCATTCTTACTACTGGCTCCAAGATAAATATATGTAATTTGGATTGTACTCTGGTTCCAATGTGGTTTGCCACAAAATTCTTATGTGGAACCTAACATGAAGTGTGACAGTAATAAGAAATAGGGCCTTGGGAATTTGAATACATTATGATGGCTCCACCCTCATAAATGGGGTTAGAATCCTTGAGAAACAGATTTCAGGGAGCTCAGCAGCCCCTTCCACCATGCGAGGAAGGAGTAAGAAAGCATCATCTTTGAAGTAGAGAGTGAACTCTTCCACGTATCAAGTCTGCTGGAACCTTAATCTTGGACTTTCCAGCCTTCAGAACTGTGAGCAATAAAATTTCTACTGTTCATAAATCACCTAGTGTCAGGTATATAGCATCCCAAACTGACTCAGACAGGTTGTTTTTAGTTTAGAGAAAACTGTAAAACAAGCCCTACTTATATAGGCTTAAGGATCCCTGGATATATATAAAATCCATGGAAGAATCTAACATAAACCATCAGTAAGACCTATTTACTTACTTCGTTGTAATACCTTATCACTTTTTTCTGTCTCACTACCACAAACCCTCATCATATTTCCTCATTGATAGAATGCTCTCCTGAGAACAGGAAGAATCTTTTAAAAACATATTTTTATTTTCAATGGGCACATAATAATTTTATATATTTGTGGAGTACAGTGTGATATTCATATATATATACATATATATTAATGTGTAATGATCATATGACAATTGACATACCTATTACATAAGATGTAGACCATTTAAGTTGGGAACCTTCAAAATCCTACTAGTTATTTTGAAATACTTAATTCTTAACAATCATATTCAATTAATTCTTATCCTACTGTGCTCAAGAACATTAGAAGTTACTCCTCCTGTTCAGTTACACCCCCTGTACCTTCAAACCATCCTCTCCATACCTCCCCCCTTAGAACTTTCTCATGCTCTGGCAACAGCTATTCTACTCTATTTTTTTGAGATCAACATTTCAGCTGTCATATATAGGTGAAAACAGGGAAATATCTTAATTCTTTTTTTTTTTTTTTAAATGACAAAACTATGTAATAAATTCAGCTG
>NW_004955587.1:355476-478127 GCF_000276665.1 Chinchilla lanigera
TTTTTTGGTTTTTCTCCGGTACCGGGAACCGAACTCACGACCTTGCACTTGCCAGGCAGGTGCTTTTGCCGCTGAGCTAAGTCCCCAGCCCCTATCTTAATTCTTTGAATCTTTCATTGAATATACACTGAGTATGTATTCAGGGATACCCACTATGCATGTAAAATCATTGCTATCACTAACTACTTTTAATGTAGGTATGCAATTAACATTTGGACAGCTTTGTAAAGTCTTAGTTTCATTTAAAAAATCCTATTTTAGTTAATTCACAGCAGATGAAATGCCCCTGACGTCCACCTCTCCAGTACTAAAACAGACTGGCAATAAATATATACCTCTCATCATTTCAGCAGATTCTCAGAGGAAGGTAATATGTATGTGTAAAGGTAAAACGGAAGAGGTAAATTCTTGCAAGCTATGTAAATGCAAGGCCCTGCCAACTCATAGCTTTAGTATCATCATACATGAAGAGGCTTTTAACATAAAATAGTAATAGATAATAACAGTGCATTGTTATCAGATCATTATGCATACTAATTCCTCTACTCTTTCCAAACATATGACTTAAATATAGCACTATCATTACCCCATTACACAGAAAAGGAACCTGGTACAGTACACAGTGGTTAAAAACTTGCCCAAGGTCATACAGTTTGTAAAGGGACAGAGTGAAGATTCTAATCCAGGAAACCTCACTCAATGATATACAATATCATATTTTTGACTGTGTAGGTGTGCGTTGTACAACTTAAGCAAAAATTAGATTGAGTTGTCCATGAGTAAATATATATATGGATTTTAAAGATACTTTATATATGTTAATGAAACTTTACAGCCATTAAAAAGGATGAGAGAAGGGTTTACAAAGGAATAGGAGAAAACTTTTGGTTGACAGCTTGCTCATTATGTTGACCTTGATGACAGTTTCATGTGTGTACATATACCGTACATACAAATGTGTGCAATTTTACCCTGGAAATATGTTCATGTGTGCCAATTATATTTCATTTATACGTCAATAAAGCTGTAGGTAAAAAGGATGAAATAGATCTGTAGATGAGTGTTATGGCTGATACATTGTATCAACTTGAGGAGTCTAGAAGTTTAACTAAGTAACTCAGCAGTTCTACATCCTGGGGTGAAAAGGACATGCCCTTACCTCTCTAGGATGTTGTTCCTTGTGTCAACTTGAGAAGTTTAGAAGTTTAACTAAATGATCCAGCAGGGGCCCAGGGTCCTTACTTTGTAAACATCCTCAGCGAAAAAGGAGGACATGGAGATGCTGTGGGCATGGGCAGATAGCGAACAAAAAATATGAGGAAGGAAAAGAGGCTTGCTCCCCCGCCCCTCTTCCTCTTGTTGCTTTTGCTGTGTTCTGCTGCCTTGGGCTGTTGCCCCTGTGCTATGCCACCCAGCCTTGGAGCCAGCTTATTATGGATTGTAACTTCCACAAACTGTGATCTAAATAAACCTTTCCTTCCTTAATTTTGGGTGTCGGGTATTCTGTCTCAGCAGCAAGAGAAAAGTAATTAAGACAGTGAGCCCATCACAAAAACTGAAAATAAAAAGATATGCATATAATATTGTATGAAGAAAGGTTCTATAATACTGTATTCCTAACATTTTATGTATATACAAAAACGTATAAAAAAACATAGTATTATGTACCCATGACCTCTGACTTACAATGGTTCAATTTATCATTTTTTACTTTACAATGATGTGAAAGCAATACACATTCTCTAGAAACCACAGGTGGAATTTTCAATTTCAATCTTCCGGGGTTGGTCCAATCTTCTCTGGCAAAGCTTGGCAGTGGTTGAGACCTGTAGCTCCCAGTCAGCCAAGCCACCACAAAAAGAAATAATTGACATTTAGCATGCTCTGTTGCTGAGCTAGGACAATCAGAAGGTTGGGTGTAATAAAAGAATTTTCCACTTAAGGTATTTCCAACTTATGATGGGTTTACTGGGAATGTAACACCATCAGAAGTCATGGAACTTCTGATATAAAATGTTACCTCAGGGTTTGATTTTTTGGTTTCTTTATTGTATGTTCAGGTTTTGGTAATGTGGTTTTCACTGAAGCCTGCCTCTACAGGTATGAATCAGCCATTTTGGAAAGATATTCTTCAGCCCCTTTCAAGTCTTCCAACACCTGCAGCCCCAGCCAACATCTTGATAGCAATCTGTTGAGAGATCTTGTAACAAAACCATCCAGCCAAGTTGATCCTAGGTTTATGTGAAATAATACATATTTGTCATTTGAAGCTGCTAAGTTGTGTAGAAATTTGTTATGCAGCAGTAGATTAAAAAATATAGCATATCATTTTTATATAATATTTAAAGTGTAACATATATACCACAAGATGTACAAATCATATACACTGATGAATTTTCATTAAGTGAGAACACACATGTAATCAGCACCCAGATCAAGACACTGAGCACAATACTAGCACCCTTGAAGTCCTCCTCCTCCTCCCCATTATCCAGTCACTACCTCCCCCAAAGGGTAACCACTATGGTACCTTCTTATAGTATGAATTAGTTTTCCATGTTTTTGAATTTCATATAATTGGAAGCTTCCTCTGCTAAAGTTGCATTTTTGAGATTCATCTATATTGTCACCTGTAACTGTAATTCAATCATTGTCATTACTGATTCCATATTAGGTATATTCCCCATTTAACTATTCATTCTAATATTGATGGACATTTGAGTAGTTTCAAATTCAAATTTACTACAAATACTGCTGACACATTTTTGCAAATGTCTTTTGATGAGCCTTTGTATCTATTTCTTTTGATTATATGTCTAGAGCTGGAATTACTGACTCATAAGCATGCCTGCATTCGTTTCTCTTAAATAGCTTTCCAGTGTGGTTTTACCAGTTTACATTCCCAGCAAGTGCAGAGAGAAATTCTAGTTGCTCTACATTCTTGAAGACTCTTGGTATTACCTTTTTTTTTTTTAATCTTCACTATAGTATTTTGGTAGGAGGTAATTGTATTACATTGTGCATTTTCCTAATGAGTGACAAAATTGAACACCTACTTATATGTTAATTGGCCTTTTTGACATCTTTTCTAAAGTGCCTGTTTCAAGTATTGTCCGCTGAAGCATATATTTCTTCTAAGAACAGTTAAAGACTATTATTTCCTAAAATAATTATCTATCATATTGTGAAAACAAGTGCTTTTGAGCAGCAGAACAGCTACTAAAATAAAACATGGAAGGTAGAACCAATAATGAGAATAGATTTAGTGCTTCTTCTAAATCTAGAATGTTATAAGAAGAAAAATAAGAAAAACGGTAACACAAAAGTTAACCTTAAAGCAAGAAGGAGACAAAAATGTGGAGGCTACATGAAGACAGTGCACATAGTGGGTAGGACTTGCTTTCTTAGGTAGATGGGAAGGAAACCATCTGGGAGATAGCTCAAGAATTATGTGTCCCATCCCTTAATCACTATCCAGAAAGGCTTTTCTGGAAAAAAAAAAAAAAAGAAAAAGAAGGGGCACAGGTAGGTTCTAGCCTTATTTTGTAGTGCTATTTAATTAAGTGCTAATAGGCAAACAGTAAACATTCTGCAAATGGAAAAGTATATCATCTGTAAATGTGATCCCATTACATCACACTTCTCAAGGGTGAAAAAAATACCTATATATCCATATCTATATATCATATATATACAAAGATTATATATATATATATATTCTTTAATAGCCAGTAAATATACACTAACCTTCTTTTAACCTCACAAGCCTATATTAGGCTTTATTTTCTTTTTTTTTATGAGCTACAAGAATGTACTATGGCATTAGCTGCTTATTTTTAGTGTACTGATTAAATTTTAATAAGACTCTTCAGATAGCAGAACAATCAGTTAAAGAAAGTTAATGTTGCTGGACAATATCAATGCATAATGGATACCATGTGTGAGTGAAAATGTAGAAGAAAAAACAACGTGGCTTTGGTTTCAATATCTTAGGCATACCACAGCATGGAATTTTAGCCTTGAATGTAATAAAACTGGCATTTTAGATGTGATCATACAAGAAGTTCAAATAATCCAATTTTTTCAATAAGTAAGGTCAGATACACCAAATAACCTCAAGAGCTCAACACAATCAAATCAGAAAAAAGTAGGTTCGCATGTTTAAAACTGTCTCAGTACCCTGCTGTGAATGCATGTTACCAAAAATGACATTGAAAAATCACTGTGAATAGCATAAGGGACAAATCTGATACGCTTCCAAGGTCTTAAAAGGAAAGCGTTCTTTCTATGACATGTATTAGTTTTGCATCACTAGGAATTCATGACACTACAATGCATATGTTTAAGGACATTACATTAAAGCTACTGGGGGAATGAAAGTGTAAATGACCTGCCACAGACAATTAAAACAACTTCAATTCAAAAAACTTTATATTTTGTAGGATAAGGTTCTTAAAGAAACAAAATTCATAGCTTATTCAGTAAAGATTATTTCTGAGTAAAGGTCCATTTCCTATAAGTAATTTTACAAATATTTTATAGGAACTTTGTCTCAAAAATGAAATTGTTAATGCTATACAAATACTAAGAATTATATTCTATAAAAGCCTAAATGTAGGTTTGTTTATAGGATGAAATTAAAAGGTCCTGCAGAAATACTTTTTTTCCTTTGCAAACTAATACTTTCTCCTACAATATCAACCCGGACTAAATAACAAGGATTGATTCCTAAGGGAAGCTGAGGTTATTAGACAATACTAACTGCAGAGCCAAACAAAATATAGTGATGACGGGATTGCTAGGTTTGAATTGTCTGCACTTTTGTTTTTAAATTCCTGTGCTCAATCTAATTGCACTAGAGAGCTATGCATTCTCAGACAAAAAGCAGGAAAGAAATGAAATGAAGGACCTGGAGAGTCCACAAACTAGAAAATGATCTTAATTACATTTCAATAGAAATCCCCAACCCCAGAAGACAGATTTAATTTCACAGTGATGTCCCATGTTGTTTAATGCTTCATGAATCGTGTATGCCTTGTTTGATGTTACATCCTTATTCTCATCATTACACCTGGCTCATACCAGATGTACACAATTTATTTAAAATATATATTTTGGCAAGTTTACCTCATATAATGTTTTATTTTATGTCCACACTTTTTAGGTAAGAACATTCCTATTAAACAGTTTAAAACATGATTCTTATGGCTGCATTATAGTCACAGACCATAGTTTAACCATCTCCTAAATGTTTTACCATATGGAAATAAACTATTACATCTACACATTAAAAATTTTGGCAACCCTTAAGAATTGAACCTATTTTTGTTATTAAAATAAGGTAACATTGCACATATATTTTAAAACAAATTGTTCTCATTTCTGATTGTTTCCTTGAAATTGATAAATGTGAGAAAATGAATTCGGATATCTTGAAACACAGGTTATCCTTTGAGGCAAGCAAAATTAAGGAGAAGATTATCAATTCTTCATGTGAAAATTAATCAACTTGCTTCTTAATATCTAGCCAAAATAGATTATAAAATTGAAGTTATCCTACAATGAAGTGGAAATAGTGTGGCAGTCAAAGAGCTGGATGATAGAGGTTGAGAGTAGACTAACTGATACCAACAAGGCAATGCATACTAGGTCAGTCTGTTCTGTCCCTTAATCAGATATGAGACATTTCTGGAACTGTGTTTCCCCTCCTATAAAAGGATTCTTGGTGAAATGCAGAGAGACTCGGGAAACTTGGGAAGGAAGGGTCAAGATGTAATTTCTGTATACATTGGTGTAGGGGTTATTTTATACATATTATCGATTGTTGCTTTAAATTTCAAACTATCTTATCTAAAAGTTTAACTGTTAACACATTTCTAGGTATCATCTAAGTGCATGTGAATTATCACCAAATCATGACAAAATGTACACTAATCCATACTCAAATTTTTTATCAAATTCACTTCATTTCCTTATAGTCTACGTATTTCTAGGAAAAATTAAAGATAATTTATATAGTGATATAATAACATAAATAAAGCATATAAATGAAAGCCATTTAAAGAAAATATGACAAAGGGAAAATCAAGAACAGAAATGATAAAGACAAGATTTAGGTATATATATAAAAACTGGTTGGAAGGTCCTGTATCTCTGACAAAGAGAAAAACTTCTTAGCAACCAAAGCCAAGAAACCCAATTAGTTACAGGAGCCATGGATTTGTTAAGCTGAAAACAAAGCAGTTTCCAAGAAGCTTCATACAATTTGAGATTAGAGAGAAAAATTGTCCCTGGTATCCTCAAAAGAAGAAATGTAGTGAACAATTTCTTCAATGACCATATAAAAAATACAGTAACAACTTTGATAATAAAATTTCTTGTAGCTTCTCCGTTATAAGTAGGCCATGGCGAAATAGCACAGAAGCAATGTACTCTATATTTGTATGATATATTTAGAAACTAGCCAACTCAAGTAGTGTCCTGAAACAGCCTAGACACACAATTGAAAATATATTCAATAGAATAACCATGTTAAAGGAAAGTCATTTCACTTGGCTGATCTAGACCAAAGTCTGATGGCAATTCTATGAACAAAACCTAAAAGATCTGACTCATTTCAATAGCCCTTCTCCAAAAAGAGCAACAGTCCTGAAGGAAATGTTGATAAGCAAACCCACGGGGCAAGAAGACTCAGAATGTCATTTCATTCTAAGTTTTAAAGGGCAAAAGATTCCAGTTTACTTGGAAGTAGGCTTAGATCCCTAAGAATTTACTATCCCCAGCAGAAGACTGCAGAAAGCTTTCCAAGTGCATTTTCCCAATCTGTATATCTCTAGGACGAATCAATCAAAACAAAACAGGATGTTTGCTACTTTACAGTTATGACTAAAATGTAGTCCCCATGGCGTAGGGATACAGCCCAGTGGCACAGCGTCTGCCTAGCAAGTGTAAGGTTCTGAGTTCTATTCCCTGTACCAGAACAAACAAACAAAAAAGTAGCCCCCAAACCATATTTTGGACTTTAACTATTTGGAGACAATATAATAAATGTTCAGGGTACAAGAGTACAGAATAAGGGGAACATATTTCTGGAGCTTTGCCACTTGCGTATGTCATTTGCATGTGGGATAAACTCTCTATGAATCCCTTCTTTTCCATAGTTACACAGTTGTTTTTCTTTTAATCAGAGTTACATAAGGAAACGGTGCAAACGAGATTTTGTCTGAAGAGTACTTTGTTTCTTTTGCTCCTTCAGCTCTGAGTCAAGAGGAAAGAACATTTACAGCAATTTATTTAACCTTTCTGTGAGTCCAGAAAGGTAAACAATATATTTGCTACATAGGTGAGGAAAATAAGGTTTGCTTTGGATATACTACCTGGTTAGAATGTATACCACATCCGAGGTCCAATTCTTACACTGATGCTGTCCCAACTATAGTATTGAGCCAAGAATTGACAATTTTCAGCTCTTGGCTGAAAATATATGTCCTGTATAGGATTCTAATATTAAAATGGTCATTTTTACAAATCGCAATTAAAAGCAAAAAATGCAATAGTATGTATTGCTTCCCCCCCACCTCCGGTACTGGGAATCGAACTCACGACCTCACAGTTGCCAGGTAGGCGCTGTGCTATTAAGCTAAATTCCCAGCCCCTGCAAGAGCATGTAAAGGTGAATCATATATCGTAAGACAGGGCTCTCAGAGTTCTGTCCCCTTTATTTGCTTTTCAAGAAGTTAACAAATTTCTGGGCATGGTGGCACATGCCTGTAATTCCAGCACTCTGCAAGTTGAGGCAGGAGGACTGAAGTTCAAGACCAGCCTGAACTACATGAAGTAATACATAACGAAAACCTGTATTAAAAAAACAAAGAAGAATGGAAAGAAAAAGAAGAATGCTACAAACTGAGTCAAGCTATCTATCTATAAGTGCTGCATACTTTCCCACTTCCAAGGTTTTGTTTGCATCATTCCCTTTCACTTGTCATTCATTCTCTGCTGGTTTATTTGAATCCTAAAACCATTACTAATAACAATATAATTTTCCTTCTCCCTAGAAACACATCTCCCTGAGCACAGAAGGACAATATCTCTTTGTTCTCTGAATTTCTAGGGTATTTAAGTCTGTAATATTCGTTCATATTTATTCACGAATTTTCTAATTGTGCATATTATTTCACCCAGATTGCAAGCTGTTTGAGAGAAGAGGTCATAGTTTGGCCTCTGCACTGAAAATAGCATCCAGTCCCCAAATGGCACGAAGAAAATGTTCAGTAACTGATGCCTGAGACACCAAATTTGTTTCTTTAGCTACTTCTCTTTCATTGTAAACTCAACCAATCTTTAATTCCTCATTTTCCTTTTTCTTCTAGTGTTCTACCTACCCATGATATAAAACCATACACTTTAACAGTGGATTGAATGTCTTTCCTTGGATGATACACATGGAGAATATTTTCTATTCACCAAACTGAGAATACAAATGGTAGACAAGTTAGGAAATGTATATTTTACTTGATGCTTCATCGTCCTCGATCTGCATACTTATCATTTATGTAACCAGTCCTCTATCGGTGTTCATTAAGATGATTTCATTTCTTAATTATAAATAATGCTGTAATATGTGTATGCATATATTTTTTTTCTTGTTATTTTATGAGATTAAATTCCTGGAGTAATTATTAACTTGCCATCAAGAAAGACTGAAGCAATTTCATTTCTGACCCAGTATATAGAATTTCTTGCTTCAGAGTGACTGCCTCAGATTGACAATTGAGGTGAGGAGGTAAAGGATTGGCAGTGGAGACAGGAAGGTAGAAGGAAGAAAACCAAATTAGGAAGGATGAGGTCATTTAAAATATATTAAAAATACAATGGTAGACATGGAAGTTTCTATTATACTTGCCTCTCTCTACTTTTTGATATAGTAACATTTTATAATTTTAAAAAATTAATACTGCCTATTCTGCACATTTGTCAGCAATGAGTATTAGCATTTCATGTTTTAACTTTGTGAATTTAATACACTAAAAATGGTATCTTATTACTTTAAAATTCTCTGGTCACTAGTAAGATTGAATATATAATATATTATGTATAATGTACTTATGAGCTAGCTGTGTATTTTGTAGTTTTGATAGAATTGTGCTCTGCTTCATATGCATGTGCACAGTCTCTGTTCTAAATTTTAAAAGCATACAAGAACATTTTCTTCCTTTTTTCTGTCTTTCTTTTGCGATACGGTCTTGCTATGCAGTTCGGGCTAGCCTCAAGCTCATTTTGTAGCCCAGGCTGGTCTTGAACTCGCAATGATCCTCTTGCCTCAGCTTCCCAAGTGCTGGGATTACAGGCATGCGCCACCACCCCTGGCAACAGTTTCTTCTTAAAAAGTAAAACTTTTCCCCATAGTAACGACCCTCTTAGTAGGATGTTTACATGTGTGGCCTTATTCTATCTTTTTCTCCTCAGATATATGGGCCTCACAGGTGAAAATGAGCTCTACTACTAAATTAAACATAAATTTCCTAGAATCAATTAAAAAATAAACACTCGGAAAATCTCTTTCTTTCCACAATCAACTGAATAGAAGGATTATGGAAGAAATCTTGTTTTCTGAGGACAGGGATTAGTCTACCTATGCAGAGTTTTCCTGTTACTGTACTAAGGACAAAGAAGCTTGTACTTCAAAGAAATGTTCTGTATTCAGAGAAACAGCAAGACATTAAATTTGACCATGGCCTAGGGAACACAATAAGAACACACATAACTCATGCATCACAGGAAGGATTCTCAGAAAGAAGTGGAAAATACAAGTAGAGGGAAGCATCAAAGATTAGAGGATGGTAAGGATTTCCAGGTGTCCCCATCCTCAGCCCAACCAATTTAAAGGTGTCTCATGGATAACTAGAAACTCTTCGGTGATTCAGATTAAACAATCTCACACTACAAATAAGAATATCCACAAAATGCTGCAGCCCTCTATCAAAGTCAGTTCACAAAAGGAGGAAGGAATTGAAAGCTAAACGACATCTAGAATCACAAAATCCTAAAAGCAGACAGATTATTTTAATATTAATGAATCTATCATTTGTAGAATTAAATGTTTTCCATTTTGCTGGGGCCATTATGTAGTTCATGGTTACATACTTAAGTGAGTTTCAGACTGCTAAGGCCAAATTCTTGGAACCATATTTTCTTGGTACTTATTTATATCTCTTATATATCCTTCATCTTAGAAATAGCCAAAACAAGTTTAATTTGAAACCATGAGCCAGACCACACTTTTAGAATAAACACAAAGAGTTTTAAGGAACAGCAAAGAAACAAGTTTTCTCCTTTCTTCACTACGTACAGAAATGCCATCCATGATGCCTTTGACCTCTGCCTTGTTCCTGTATAAGGGCTGGAAAAATGTTCAGATTCCCTTGCAACTAAGGATGGCCATGTGACCTAGTTCTGACCAAAGTAATATTTTAAATAAGTATTCTTTTCAATAAGATATAGTTCTGGCAAATCCCTCTGCCCTTTGCTCTCTTTCTTCTTGCATGAAATACAGATGTGAGTTACGGAGTGTAGCCACTGTACAATCATGAGGATAAGAACCATATGTGAAGCTTGGTAGATTGGAAAAACAGAAAGAAAAGCATCCTTGAAGACACTCACCCTGAACTGTCTGTCTCCAAACTTATTCTTTGAACTTGCTACACATTTAAGTAAGTTTCTATTACTTATATTTCCTGTTACTTTCAAACACTTTCCACTAATGTAACAGAAACAGATATATAAATAATAATTGAGCCCTCTACCATAGTACAGAGGCAGAAACAAACTAAAGATGCAATAAACACATTGTAGAGGCTGTAAAACAAGACATAAGAGAAGAACGGTTACATTATATACAGGCTTCACCGACAGGGCAGTTTAAGATTGTGAAAAAAGGAAGGTTTCATTTCCAAGAGCAGAAGCTAAAGAACACCTTCCTCTGCCCTCTGCCCAACCCTACCACCTCTATTCTCATCTGAAAAAAATATACGAAAACATGTAACATTGCAATACAACTTTCCATTTGTCCAACAACAATTAATAAGAATTTACTACAGCCAATTATTGTGCCAAGATTCAATGATTATTGAAACGACAGAAAATCTGTCCTCACACTGCCTAGTGGGCATCTTTAAGGCTATGTAAACAAAGCAGTCACAACTCAGTGTCTGTATAACTAAATCTTGTACGCTGCCCTGTCTGGCCCAAAGTCTGATCTTCTACATTTTCCAAACTAACCCTTATCTTTGTTCCTCATCGAAGAGTAATTACCTCACTGCTAAAATAAAAGAGGACATCATGTTATCATTTGTGATCATTAGAAATCTCGGTGTAATTACAAAGCTGGCAAAGATCCCAGGAGATCAAGTGAGTTTATTGTGTAACTCCCAGTTTCAAAGCCTCTGCAGACATTCAGGATCCAAGTGCTTTAAAAAAATGACCTCACCATCTATTCACCTCCTTGGAAACCGCCTCTGAAATGTCTAGTTGCAGTGTTAGCTAGAAGGAGAGCTGATCTTAGGAAAGGCTCCTCGCACATGCCAATGTAGCTACTATATTGAGGAGAAAAGCCTTTGGTAAAGCTTTTCACCAAACTTCATATCAGAATTATAGAATCCTAATACCTCACGCTGTTAACTCTGACACTGACTTTCTTCCTATTTCATATCCCATAGTCATCGAAATTTGAGGGCAGTCCCTTGAAAATAAAGCTTCTTATCTCGCATTTCCGTGAAATATTCCTCTACCTCAGAGACATTACAGTAAGATCCCAGGTAGTAATTAATGTAGTCTGATACGCAATCAACAGGAACGCAACTGGGCCCTCAGAAGAATTAACTAAAAGCATTAAATTATAAGTGAACCTTTCAGAATCATCAGGAAAGCATAGCATGCTCCCAACATGCATTAATATCCACAAAAACATTCTTTAGCCTTACTTACCTTGATATTCTGGTCTAAAACTGTTTTTTACATTTTCAGTGCTCACTCATGCAATTAAATTGCCACTTGGAGCACTGGATTTCAATCCTGGCTACCTGAGGGGGAAAGAGACTGCATACAGGTGGATCTGTTACAGGTCACCAGAACCAACAGTAAGAGGCCTACCACGACCCCACGGTGAACCCAGAAAACCCAAATTTGCAGGGGATTCCCAAAATCTGCTTAATCACTGAGCAAACAGACACCTAGGGCAGAAAATTGAAGACAATTTCTGAGTTACGATGCTGAACACCCAGAGGAATCCCACATACCAATTCCATACCAAATCTCTTAAAATAATCACACTGGCAAGACAATGCCAAATCTCTAATTTCAGTGTAAGATCAACGGGGCTACTTCGATCTCAGTACATTTCATACTGAATTGAACCTACAGTAAAGCCTATAATTTTCCATAATGATGTCAAGACCCCACATAATTTCTTAGAAATACAGTAATAGGAAGATAATGATCTAAAAGCCAAAAGTGTTCCAATTTGTATTTTAATGAGTTTTATAGTTTTTGTGTGTAGCCATACTCTCTAAAAAGCTTTAACCTCAATATCATTCAAAATTTCACTTTTCTATTCTATACTCTTAATTCCATGATAATTTCTACAGGCTTCCTAATTTCCTTATACATCATTAAGATGCTTGTTAATAATATCATTTACTTTGGCTATTATATAAGGCAGAAACTACAAAATGATTCATTTATAGCAATACATAATAAAGTATATCATAACAGATTAATTTTTTAATTAAAATTGTTTGAAATATGTTGATTGTGTATCTATGTGAATATAAGAAGCAAAATATACAAATATTTTTCTTTAATCATGTTCTCAGATAAAGTGCTCACCTTTGTTAATTTACTAATGCTGAGTAATTTATTATACTAACTTCATGGCAGGAACTATATTAAACAAAGTACAAGAAGCAGCATCTGGTTTGAAACAGCTGTAAATAGTTTTTTGAAAAATCCTCAGATTATTTGAAAATTATCCAAATTTCAACATAATTTAGGGTAGTCAGATTATACAGGTTATGTACAGGCGCCAAAGGGATCTTCATCTCCAAAATCTCTCCCTCCCTTACTCTCTTCATTGGATGGAAAAAAAGAAGGTTGGACTTCACGAGATGCCACCTCACGAGCAGTCATTTAAAGTAGTTTCTAACAGATTATTCAGTAAAGCAGAGATTTTTTGGTTTGTTTGTCCTTCAGGAAATATTTCTCAAAGCTTTCCCGTTCTGAGTATGATGAACTCAGAAACTAAAGGATTCCCCTCTGTCCTCAGCACACATCCACACAGCAAGAAATTACAAAACCTGGATATAATAGAAAGAAAAATAAATGTAGGGGGCCAAAGTGTGAGCAGAAGTATATAGGCACTGATGAAGAACCCTCAATTGCTGGGAAGGATGGAGACAGGATGTTACAAAAATCATATTTTCATCACCTTGGCTTTGAGCCTAGGCTAAGTGCAGTGGCTATCTTGAATGGCAGCTAGAGCATGAGGTGGAATACATAAAAAATCCTCTTTCTTCTGGCCGATAGAATTAGAAAAGCCAAATTAAAAAAATGCTGAAGAAAGTGTGGGAATACTAGGGAACAGAGCCAGAGACAGAATTCCCAAAATGTCTTTTTTTTGTTTTGTTTTGTTTTTTTGTTTTACTTCCGGTACCAGGAATCAAACTCACAACCTTGCACTTGCCAAGCAGGCGCTGTGCCACTGAGCTAAATCCCCAGCCCCCCCAAATGTCTATCTATACCTCTAACTGAACCCTAAACTAAGATTGTGAGAGACACATGCAAAACAAGAGAACAATTATTATTATTTTTGTTTGTTTGTTTTTTTTCTGGTACCAGGAATTGAACTCACGACCTCGTGCTTGCCAGGCAGGCACTGTGCCTCTGAGCTAAATTCCCAGGCCCTAGAGAACAATTCTGAACTGAGAATAGAGCTGCCACCCTGAAGACATTGGTGTGTGAAGACAGTGTGGGCATTCACTCAGGAGGGAAGATCACGTTCCTTTTAGTATGGGATTAAGTACAGTCAATGTATGTGTACAGAAGAAATGGGAACATATTAAAACCCAGTCATTTCCAGGCCTGGAAAACCATATAAAAAGAATCCAATAAGCCACTATCTTTGAAGAAAAAGAGACAAGGGGGAGCTCCTTAAGCCCAGTCTCTTTCTGACTAAATTTTGAACCACATTTATGCAGCCCACACTTTTAATGGCACAACCAAAAAAGATAAGCACTATTGCACAAAGAACAGTTAGATTTTCAAACCCAAACAAGAAAACTAGCTGCTAAAATAAAAAAAACAGCACAGTACTAGCATATAAACAGATACAAGGACCAATGGAACAGACATAAACCCACAATTTATGGTTAAATGACTTTCCACATAGCTGCCGAGAATACAAAAAGAGGTGAGAACAGTCTATTCAATAAATGGTATATGAAAAGTGAATATTCATATGAAGAATGATACTGGACGTTTATTTCATACCATATACAAAAATCCGCTGAAATACATTAAAGATTTAAAGGTAGGACCTGAAACTGTAAAACTATTAACAACAACAAAAAAAATAAGGAAAAAGCTCCATGACACTGGTATGGGAAGTGATGTTTTGGAAATGACACCAAATGCTTTGGCAACAAAAAAAAAGTATACAAATGAAATTGCCTTAAACTAAAAATGATTCTATATAGCCAGGGAAATTATCAACAGTGAAGAAATAACCTATGGAAAGAGAAAAATACTTGCAAACTATATATTTGAGAAGGAGTCAAAAACCAAGTTTTCAAGTAACTGAAACTCAATAGCAAAAAAAAAAAAAAAAAAACCCTGATTATAGAATAAACAAATGACCTGAATTGACACTTCTCCAAAAAGACAGATGAATAGCCAATAAGTATACGAAAAATTCTCAGCATCACTAATCATCAGGGAAATGCAAATTAAAGCAATTAGATCACACTTGTTAGGATAACTGTCAGGAAAAATACATATTTCAGAGATATAGCTACTTTCCCATGTTCACTGCAGCATCATTCATAATAGTCAAGATATGAAATCAACATAAGTATTCATCAAGGGATGGATGAATGAAAAAAGAACACAATCCAGCCTTTAAAATGACAAGATTTCCTACCAATGATAACAATATGGCTGCACCTTGAGGACAGTGTCACATGAAATGAGGGAGGCTGGCAGAGAAACAGAAATATTATATAATCTCACTTATATGTAGACTGTAAGAGTTGAACTCATAGAAGTGAAGAGTAAATACTGGATACTAGGGGCTGAGTATGGGAGGACTGGGGAGATGGTAGTCAAAGGATGAATAAGTCCAGTTAAACACAGGACAGTAAATTGAGATCTTCTGTATAACATGGTCAATAGTTAATATAATGTATGCTTCAAAACACCTGAGAATGGATTTTCTTTTTTGGTACCAGAATCAAACTCAGGACCTCATGCTTGCCAAGTAGGTGCTGTGCCACTGAGCTATATTTTTGGCCTTCCTGAGAGTGGATTTTAAGTACTCTTACCACACAAAAAAATAAGTATTGAGGTAATGTATATGTTAATTAGCTTAATTTAGCCACTTCACAACGTATACTTATTTGAAACATTAATTATATACCACTATATATATATATATATCTTTTAGTTTTGAATTTAAAAATACAAAAATAGCCCAGAAATGCTAAAATGAAATATTTAAAGCCTCAGGGAAATTTCTTTAAGTGAACACAGAATTCTATATCCAGCAAAAATATCACTAAAAATGAAAGTGAAATGAAGGCACTTGCAGATAAAAGAAAGCTAAAAGCATTTGTCATCAGCTTGTCTAGACTGTAAGAAATGCCAGAAGAAGCTATTTAGGTAGAAAATGAACAAAGGGCATCAGGTGCTAAATGCATAAGTGGTAAATAGCTGAGTAAATAAAAAGGATCATTTTCTGCCTTTTTCCTTTCTAATTTCTTTATAAAAAAATAGTAGCTGCTTAAATTTAAAATGATAATAGAGTCTTATGGTAAGGGGAGTGTGTTTTACATGCAACATTTATAACAAAAAGGACAGGGGTACAGGCCTGTAAGTTTTTAAGATTTCCCTACTTTACCTATAGTACATTATTAACTAATTCAATGGACTGTGAAAAATTATGACCATATATTGTAATCCCTAGGACAGCCATTATACAAATAGTGTAAAAGAAGAATAGCTAAAATATCAATAGGAAAGATAAAATGGAACTTTTACTCTAATACAATAGAAATAGAAAACTTAGTCTATAGATTTTTTGGTCTTTTGTCTTTTTGAGACAGGGTCTCACTATGCAGTTCATGCTGGCCTTGAGCTCACTTTGTATCCCAGGCTGGCCTCGAACTTGCAACGATCCTCCTGCCTCAGCCTCCGGAGAGCTGGGATTACAGGCATGTGCCACCACGCCCAGCTTCTGAAAATGTATTCTAATACTAAAATAGGAAAGAGCAAGAGATGAAGAAAAGATGAGGGATACGTAGAAAATTTTAAAATAAAATGTTAGCCTGTCTCAGCCCAAACATATTAATACCTATACTAAAGATTTATTGGATCAGACTCCAATTAAAAAACAGAGATTGTAAGAAAGTAAAAAACAAAACAAAATAGCAGGTTTATAAAACACTCAATTTATTTTTTTTTTTTTTTTTTTTTTTTGGTTTTTCTCCGGTACCGGGAACCAAACTCACGACCTTGCGCTTGCCAGGCAGGCGCTTTTGCCGCTGAGCTAAATCCCCAGCCCTACTCAATTTAAATATAAATACAGGGGCTGGGGATTTAGCTCAGCGGCAAAAGCGCCTGCCTGGCAAGCGCAAGGTCGTGAGTTCGGTTCCCGGTACCAGAGAAAAACCAAAAAAAATAAAAAATAAATAAATATAAATACACAGACATGCTTAAAGTAAATGATTGCAAATGATATACCTCGCCTAAGCAAAAGGCTAAACTGAGCATTAATATTAGAAAAAATATCAAAACCACGTATATTGTATGAGATAAAGAATGGTAATTCTTAATTATCAAAGGGTTAATTCACAGGAAGGTATTTGTGTCCAATATGTATATATCCCGTAACAATTTTAAAATGTATGAAACAATCATTGACAGAACTCTGTGGAGAAACAAGCAATTTTGTAATCATGAGTGGGTACTTTTACCACTCATTTAGCAACTGACTGAACTAGAAAAAAATCAACAAAGATAGAGAAGATCTGAACTATCAACTACTTTGACTTAGTTGTTATCTCACAGAACAGTAGACCTAATAAATGATGAGTAGGCATTCTTTCAGGCCATATGGCTCACTGAGAAGAAGAGATCATATTCTACGCCATAAAACATCTCAAAATTAAAAAACTGCAACCACACAAAGTATGTTCTTTGACAACAACAGAATTAAATTAGAATACATTTTGAGGGGACACAGAACAACCACAAGTTCTATGATTCATCAGAATGACTCAATGGTAAAACTTACTAAGAACAGTACAGAATAAAATCTTTGGGGAAAAGGTATGCATTGGTGCTATGATTTAAATGTTCCCATGCAAACTCATTGAAATTTAATCTCCACTGTGAAACATTAAGAGTTAGAACTTTAAGATTAGATCATGTGGGCTCTACCTTTATGAATGAGTTAATGATTTTAGCTTATCTCAACAGACCATGTGTTATAAAAGCATATTTGGTTCTTTCTCTTGTTTGTGCTCCTCTCCCCAAGTGATGTGCTGCATTACTTCAGGACTCTGTAGAGAGCTTCCACCAACAAAAAGACCCTCAACTAGTTCTGGCCCTTCGACCTTGGACTTCCAGGCTCCCTAAGTGTAAAGTGAATAAATCTTTGCTTTGCTTTGCTTTATAAATTCCATGGTCTGTGTTCACCAGAAAACAGATTGAGACAACTGGGTGTAATCCAGCAAGGTCAGACATAGGCTTCTTACACAAGTTTTCTCTATAGTAGTGGAATATAAATATAATGTTCAGAATATCTCTGGGGAAAAGCAGAAGTGCATTTGAATTTCAGCACACATGGCTTTTATGGAGGGCTGCTCCTGTAAGCATTTCCTTCAATGCAACCAACCACAGTAACCAAAACTCAGAAGCAGATACATGTCATTAATTGTGTTGTTTGTACAAAACAATTCTGATAACCAGGTACAGGGAATAGAATCCATTGCTCTAGGTGAAAAAAAACAAAAATCAACCATTAACATAAAAACACCCCTAGGGCTACATTCCTAGGGGTTGGCCAAGGTTGGCCTAGGGGTCAAC
This sequence comes from Chinchilla lanigera, assembly GCF_000276665.1. Classification (NCBI taxonomy): domain Eukaryota; kingdom Metazoa; phylum Chordata; class Mammalia; order Rodentia; family Chinchillidae; genus Chinchilla; species Chinchilla lanigera. The sequence goes on from NW_004955587.1 coordinate 373,834, forward strand.
CATGGTTCTAAGTTTCTTTCTGTTTGCAACCAGATACGCTGTATTAACATTTTACTCAGAAATACCAATATGAAAACCAGGAAAATGCTACATTTGTGTTAGGTACGTGTACCAATGCTCCAACAGAAATTTAATCATTATGTACTGCAAACGTATCAATAAAATAAAATAATAAAAAGTGGAAAGTAAACACAACTATCAGAGTAATTAGAATGGAGAAATTAAACCAAAAAAAATTGAAGTAAATGATAATGAAAATACAGCATCAAAATTTATGAAATGCAATGAATATAGTGCTTAGTAAGAAACTTAAAATCATAATGCAAAGTCAACTTTAAACTTTAAAGTGATTCAGCAGGGGGCCAGGGTCCTTACTTTGTGACCATCCTCAGCTTGTGGAAGAAGGGGGCATGGAGATGGTGTGGGGATGGCCCACATACAATAAAGGAAGGAAAAGAGGCTTACTTTCCCTCCTTTGCTCTTGCTGCTTTTGCTGTCCTGTGTCTCCTTGAAGTGTTGCCCCTGTGCCATGCCACCCTGCATGGAGTCAGCTGATTATAGAACTTTTAACCTTCCCAAGTTGACACAATGAGCAATATCTGAGAGCAGCAAGGGCATGTCCTTTTCACAGCAGGATGTAGAACTGCTGAGTTACTTAGTTAAGCTTCTAGACTCCTCAAGTAGACACAATGTATCAACCAGAACAAATATTTTCTATTGAGAGGTTCTGAGTAATAACCTTGTTCTAAAAATATGAGAAACTTTAAAAGGCAGAATCTTTAAAAAAAAAACATATAATGTAGAAATTATCCTTCATCTTGTCTCCTGTTTTTTTCCAGATAAAATGTCAGGAGAGGAACCATTTGGTTTCTGTGGAACACAAAATATCATAGACTAAAGAGACCACAGGATTGATGAGCAGGAGGCAACCAAATATTTAAGGTACATCATTCTGCATAGGCCCAAATATTATCATTATGTTCCTCTTCTACCACACTCAGGTGAGTATATGTATTGACATGGTCCTTCCAATTGTGTAAGTAATACTGTCTTCTCTTGTTGCTGAGACAAAATACCCAATGCCCAAAATTAAGGAAGTAAGGGTTTATTTAGCTTACAGATTGTGGAAGTTTCAGTCTATACTTGGCTGGCTGTACAAGACAGTTTATTACAACAGACAGCAAAAGCAAAATTGGCATGACTTCAGTTTCCCAAGTATTTTGTCCCCACTTGATGACACCAAACTGAAGTGGCCAGAGGACAGATGGGCCAGTTGATGGGAACTAAACCAAGGTTTTGTAGATTTATGCAGAAACCTGCCACTGTATTTCTAGAGGGTATAAGGTAGAAAGTCATACACTCAACTGAAGCTTAGAGCGGTGAGAAATGGCGTTACGGAACTGTCCCATTTGATAAAGATGAGACCCTGCCTCACAGCAGCCCCTCCCTAGCTTCTTACTTTCCCTGCTGCAGCAATAATCACAGGCATTTTTCTGTAATTTGGGGCAGAATAGAGTTGTCTTGGTTACTTTTTTCTTGCTGCTGGGACAAAATACCTGACGCCCAAAATTAAGGAAGGAAAGGTTTATTTCGCTTACAGTTTGTGGAGGTTTCAGTCCATACTTGGCAGATTATAAGGCAGAGTGGCACATGGCAGAGAGCTACAGCTCAGGGCGGCAGAACACAGCTAAGCAACCAGCATATACCAGGGCGGAATCGCCTCAAGGACCCTCTTCTTCTCCCTTAGGTATGCAAACTATCCACCCCAGGGCGGGTGTAGCTCTCACACCCATAATCAGACTCTACCAGCCTGCCCCATGGCCGCATGAGGCTTTGGGGGGACACCCAGATACAAACCATAACAAGAGTCAAGCATTGCCCCTGTGGCTTTATGAAACCATGTACGGTTGTCAGGGTGCTACTCAGTGAAGCTGTTTTACACTGAACTGAACTTTGCTTCTCTGTGAACTAGAAGTAGTAGAATAATACTCAATTTCAGATTTTCTCCAGCACTAAAAGAAGATACTGAGCGCTTCAGCTGGGCTCTGAATTAGTTAAATGTAAGTGATAATGGAGTAGGTGTACTGTGTAGTTTTAAACAGGTAAAGTCTAATGCAATTAGCCACTCCAAATGCAGGCATCCGTGAAGCAGGGGGCCTATATGTGGGATATATACGCTATGCACGGTGAAGAAGGCACTTGCACCAGCTACCTGACTTCCCTGACCATTTGCTGTTGGTCCCACAGTACAGTACTCTAAGGTCTGCTACTACTCCCTGAAGTTAATGCTGTTGTTTCTGGTCAAATACAGTGAGTCAAATAAAATGTTACGGCTCTAAAGAAACCAGTGGTGTGCTATAATCAGAAACATCTACTCAAGACACTGCTGGAACTCAAGGCTGTATGTAAAACAAGCCCAAGTCAGAGCTCTCTGAGCCTTAATTCTGGCTGGCTCGGGTGCCTCCAGCAAAATGAGTTTGAATCACATTTCTTTAAATACAGATACAGTGAGACAAATAATGGATGATCATATGGAAACTAAGATTCATCTGTACCCAAAGGCAAGAAGTGCATTAACTTCTGGCAGTCTTATAAAATTCATAGCTTTCAACAAGACTACATGAAAAGCTATGCAACATATTTTTTGAATAAGAAGAATGAAATATCCCCGTTTAATATGATTACATGTAAAAAGGGAATGCTTAAGAGTGCTTTGCCAACATTATACAGAGACAGCATGACTGAAGGTTGTTTGGAAACAATTTACATACTGTTTTAGACTAATTGGTTCCACCCAGTGTGTGGCAAATGTGAAAAGAGAAGCAAAACCACACACCATTGTAGTAATGTCATGTAGTAATACAGTAATATAACCATCAGTTGAAGTCCAATAAGTATAGTACAACAACATAAATTATGAATAGACCTCGAAAATAGGTGAGAGTTAACTGCACAATGTTACTGGACAGTCCCTCTGTTGAGGACTGGAAGAAATGGGAAAAACAGTTAGCAAAACAACTTGTGGCCTCTTATTCAACTAGGAAAGAAATGGGCAATGGGAGAAAATACAACAAACCTTGACAGGGTTTTGTGGATAAGAAACCTCAATGAAAATTCCAAGACTATAACTGACTTCCAGAATTAAGAGCTACACAGATACCAGGACTTTGCGACGCTGAGGCAGAAGGATTGCAAATTCAAGCCTAGCATGAGCAACCCAGCAAGTTAGTAAGCCCAGTCTTTTCAAAAAGTTAAAAATGGCTGGGGACATAGCTCAGTGCAAGGGCCTTGGGTTCATTGTCTAGTATTGCAAAAATATATAACTAAATGATAGACAGATGATAGAAGACAGAGAGATAGACAAATAGATAGATACACAGATAGATACATAGACAGAGACAGATAGCTACAGATGGGCAATGGGTTATATCAAACCTAGATGCACTATAAGCTCTCAAAGCAATTCACTAGGTCATATGATTATTGTAGTTAATTAAGTATTAAATATTAGGAGAAAAGTAAGATGATTTTAATCTAAAACTTGCAATTTGTATTTGGAATGAGATCTGTATAAATGAAAATCTGAGTGCATTCTCTCATTTATTATATCTGATAAAAGGAGGCAATGAGAAAGAGGGCTTCCTACTGGTACCAGCAATGATGAATAGAGGTTAACTGGAAAGAAAAGAAAGGCAGAAACTTCTTTGGAGTGGGTGATACAGATTACCTTTAGCACATCAGCTTAGGGGCCTTAACTCTAAGACCAGAACTGTGACTTGTCCAAAGGACTGGCTAAGGAAATTACTTGTGTCTAGATTTCCACTCATACACAGGTTGCTTCCTACCCAGAGGTCTGACTACAAAACCTTCTTCCCATTTAACAATATGGGAAACAAAGGGAGAGAGCAGATATATAGATGGGGTCGTGAAGAGGAGGCGAAATTCTGTTTTGTTTTGTTTTGTTTTGTTTTGTCTTTTTGAGACGGGATCTTGCTATGCAGTTCAGGCTGGCCTTGAGCTCACTGTGTAGCCCAGGCTGGTCTTCGAACTCACAATAATCCTCCTGCCTCAGCCTCCCAAGTGCTGGGATTACAGGCATGCACCATCATGCCCGGCTGAGAAATTCTGTTTTAGGCACTTTAATTTAAGGTAGGCAGTCACGTAAAGAATTCTAAATCTTCAAGAAAAAAATCTCACAGAACACAGAGGTGGGAATTTTCTGTGTGCACAATGAGTGTGACATCATGAACTCATGGCACTATTCAGACAAACAAAAATCCAAACAGGAGTTCTGGGCATTAAGTGAGGGGTCAAGTAGGATGAAGCAGGTAAACAAAACCTTCTTTTAGAAGTAGAGTTCATAATATGATATCAAGTATACTCTGAGGGATCCAAAAGGAAAAACATCTATAAAAACATCTTTTTCTTCTCTGGAAGATGAGATCTATGACTCAAAAATCATCATCTGTTTTAATACAAAAGTACAGTGGATACTATCATTAATTCAACAATCCTCAAGTAATCTCATCAATCCAGCATGTATTTTTTAACACCTACCATATACCTGCCATTGTGTTAAGCACACGGAGATCATCCTTATTACTAATTGATATATTCTCATTTGTTTATTTAATACACATTATGCACTAACCCATACTAAACCATAATGTTCAATGCTTTAAATGCATGCACAAGTGTTCAATGTACATTTTCTTTTCCTAAACACATAGTTTTACTCTGTGTTCATGCTGTGAAACCAATGGAAACAGACAGCCCAAAAACCTGCTCCATGCCTGGAGACTTCCTGAGAAAAACTCCAACCTTTAAGTGTCAGAGAAACTTGGACCATAATTACAGTTCTACCACATACCAGCAAAGTGCACTTGGGCACTTCAATTTTTGGAACTGGAGTGTATTCCCCATAAAGTGGGTATAAATGATATATACACAAGGTAAGAAAAAAGTAATTAAAATATCTCAGACAATGCATAAGGATTTCTGTCTTTGCTACTGTTGTTGCAATTATTCCTAAGGAGGATAATACATATGGATTACTAAGGACGGTAATCCACATGGTGTTGCTTAAGAAATAAGGAGAAAAAATAAGTTGAGCACTCTTTTCAATACTGCACTATCACTACACTCCTATAGAAGACAGGGCTGTGAAGAGTAGGTTTTGATCCTAGAGGAAAAAAACACCCCATTCTACCAAGAATTTTCTCCACACCCTTTCCTTGCTCTGCTGAGGACTACAGCACATTTCTTTGGTTAGGTGGAGGAAAGGGAAGCAAGGGTAGGGTCCACCCATTCTACTAGCAGAGATTCTAGCATTCTGATTGCTGATACCAGGTAAACACCAGGCAGAAATCAAGTAAGCCAAGACAATATAGATGTCCTGACCTCTGTTTTATGAGGCTGAGATTTTGGCAGAGAACTAACCCCAAATGAAAAGGTTAAAGAATGAAATTCAAGCTGGGTGTGGTGGGGCAGGCATGTTAACCCAGCACTTGGGAGGCTGAGGCAGGACCACTGCAGCGAGTTGAAGGTCAGCCTGCGCTACAAAGTGAGTTCAAGGCCAGCCTGAACTGCATAGTGAAACTCTGTATCAAAAAGAGAAAAAAAATGAAATTCAAATGATGAACTCAAGTGGAAAAAACATCTAAGAAATATTAGGCAAGTACAGTTCAGAAGATTTAGGTACGTAGAAACTTTGGCAAAGTTAGCGATTTGGTCTGTTGGGGTAGATGGGATTTTCCAAGACCACCGGGAATGGTAGTGTCTAAAAGATCGAGGTTTTCACTATCTGTGGGTAGGCAGATTCGGATTCAGAATGGGCAATATATTTACCAGGGGAAGGTCAGTTAAAGATATGACCATACAGTGTTACGACAAAAGTAACTAAACCTGAGCTAAGACAACAATTGGAATGGAGTACTCAAAATTTTGCAAAGTTCAGTTCTATAAACTCAGTGTACATTCATAATTTAGATAATGAGACACAAACAAAACACTACTAGAGGCCAGGGATATAGCTCAGCGGCACAAGCGCCTGCATGCCAAGTGCAAGGTCCTGAGTTTGCTCCCAGGTACCAAAAAAAAAAAACCACTACTAATACATATGATTATCTATCATTTGTATTTTAAAATAAAGTTTAAAATTTAAAAAATAGTTATTTTCTAACACTGTTTGAATATAATACATCAAAAGCATTTGTATTTTCAGACTGCTTGTAAATCTAAAGGAAGACTTTTTTTTTTAGTTCTATGACAAGATTTTCTTGACAAACATAAGGGAACACTGAGTGAAATATTGAAGCTGTATAAAATTAGATATGAAAGTAAATACATCCTTGCCAAAATAATTATTCTGATCCCATAAGCTATAGTAATACTGGAAAAGAAATTTGAAATATAATCCATTAACTTCTTTGTGGTGACAGCAAATATCAAAACTGAACTTGTGTTTCTGACTTTTCTTGCTTTCTCCCTAAAGCAAACATGAGTGGATTATTGTGGCAAATTACTCACACAGTTTTTTTTTTTAACAAAGTCAGAATGCATTACATTAAAAACCAAACCACAAAGAACAGGCACACTAGAGATAAATTGGAGGAGACTCACAAAACATAAAGTGCTTTACATAAGAAGGCTTTGTCACTGAAAAAAGAGGCATCTGCTTAACTGAGACTTCAAAAAATAATAATCTTCAAAGACATAGCTTGGAAAGGAGACATAGAACACAGCAAGCATACCCTAAATCATGGATTTAAAGTATAACACATTTTCCTAAAGATATCCTTGGTTCTAAATTCCGGGGCACAGAAAATTTGTTGAAGGGTTCAAATTGTTATTTCAATTCTGATCCATTTAATTGCCAAGCCTTTTAAGAAGATAAGTGTTATCAAAAATTTATCACCCATATTTGAGCAAGCTTGAAAATAACTATGCCAATTATTACCACACAGTAATGGACAACGCAAAGCAACTAGGAGTATTTTTAAGAGCTGTGATTATGTCAGCCAGTGACTCTTTGATTCTCACTTCATTATGAGGAATAACATTGCTAAGAAGCATTTACATTTCTAAATTACAAAGCATAACTACCCAGCACGCTATTTGCATACCAAAGGTATTCAGTAAATGCTGAATTAAAGTTTAATGTATGTAAATTCACTTTCTTAGGAGATGCTACAAGTCAACTTGCAATGCCAGTGTGATTCCTAACGTCGTCCAGGTTTTCAGGACTACAAAGGCACTTTCCTATCATATTGCAGGAGAGATACTGAAATAAAACGAGACTGTCTTCAAAACCCTGAATAAGAAAAAGAGTCAAAACAAAAGACAAGGAGCTAATATTTTCTGTAAACTCCCTAAAAGAAAGCTTGATACACTGCCTGTGACTCCAACACATATGCAAGTCAACATCCACACAGTTGCACACAATTGCACCAATGTTTCCTTTTCAGCTTTCCCTTACTTTAAAATATCCTGTACCAAATAAAGTTAGCAAAACCTTATCTAGAACTAAAAGGCAATGTGAGAAATTTCCCAGAACTATTTTATTCAAATATCCAAATTATTATACCGATGACAATACCTAGTTTAATATGAAGTGAGTTATTTCCTTCTAGCTCCCTGGAAACAAAATACTTGATGAATAACTAAAGAACTATCTCCCACTTCTTTCCTTCTCCACGTAAAAAAATCTGTACACAGAGTCACAGCATGTTAAGTATTTGAAAGTGAAATGAATTAAGGCCTTATTATGACTCCAAATATTGTCTCCAGAAGACCATTATTAGTATCGCAAGGAAACTCTTAGAAAGGCAGAATCTCAGGGCCTTCCCCAAACCTCCTGATTCAGAGTCTGCATTTTTCTGTGCCCCGGAATTTAGAACCAAGGATATCTTTAGGAAAATGTGTTATACTTTAAATCCTTGATTTAGGGTATGCTTCCTGTGTTCTATGTCTCCTTTCCAAGCTATGTCTTTGAAGATTATTATTTTTTGAAGTCTCAGTTAACCATGCCTCTTTTTTCAGTGACAAAGCCTTCTTATGTAAAGCACTTTATGTTTTGTGAGTCTCCTCCAATTTATCTCTAGTGTGCCAGTTCTTTGTGGTTTGGTTTTTAATGTAATGCATTCTGACTTTGTTTATTGATATTTAAGGTGCTTCATACAACTGCAGATTATATATTTTTGTGAAGCACACAAGGAACATTTAGCAAGACAGATCACATTCTGGGACATAAGACACATTACCTTAACACATTTGAAAGAACAGAAGGCCAGCTGTGGTGCTGCACACCTGTAATCCCAGCAATCTAGAGGCTGAGGCAGGAGGATCTCGTTGCGAGTTTGAGACCAGCCTGGACTACAAAGTGAGCTCAAGGCCAGCCTGAACTGCACAGTGAGACCCTGTCTCAAATAGACAAAAAATAAAGGAAAATAATAAAGAATAGAAGTCAGGCACTGTCTGCTTCCAGATCATGATGGATTTAACTAGAATCAATTATTAGAAGGTGGTGAGAATTTTTCCAGTATGTGGAGATTAAGCAAGATCCTTTAAATAATATGTGGATCAAAGATGAAATCTCAAAAGAAATTTTAAAATACTTTGAACTAAATGAAAAAATAAAAATTATCAAATTTTGTGGAGTGCAGTAAAAGTAGTATTTAAGAGGGAAATTTATAGCTTCAATGAACCCATTTATCACTCGAAATCACTAAAATCTATGAGCTCAGCACTACCCTAAAACCAAATCCAGACAAGAAAAGTACACACCAATATCTTCCATGAAATAAATCAGAAGTTCTCAACAAAATATTAGTAATTGAATCCAACAAAATACATAAAGACTTATATAAACCTACTGGCATTTTCAACAAGGCAAAAGTATGGAAACAGTGGAGGGATCAGTGATTTCCAGGGGGTGTGGGAAGGAAGGGATAAACAGATAAAGAACAGGATTTTTAAGGCAGTGAAACTATTCTGTATGGTACTACAGTAATGGATACAAATCATTATACATTTTCCAAACCCATAGTATTCACACCAAGAGTAAAGCCTAATGTAAACAATGAACTGATTGCTTAGCTAAAAATCACTGGCATCATCCTGAACTCTCTTCTGCTACACTCCATTTCCAATACATCAGGAAATCTGATCACTCATCCTCACCTCCAGCATTACACTACCTCAATACAACCCTCTGTTACCTCTCTTCTAATTGGTCTGTCTTCCGTACTTGCAGTCTATTCTCTGTACAGCATCTAGATAGATACATGTAAGATGGAAACCAGCTAAGACTACTCCCTTTCTTTAAAGCTGCCAATGGCTATATTTCTCACCTTTCAGTGTCTTCCCAAAATAAGTACAATAGCTCTATGGGATTTTCCCACCTTCCTACACGCCTTCTTGCTTACTTGACCCTTTGCCTTATTATTCACCCCATGCTACTCTAGCTGCAAGAACCATTTTGCTACTCCTAGCAAATAGTCTAAAAAGGTCCTACTTCATTGACTTTGCACTTGCTGTTCTATATAACTAGAAACTGCCTCAAAATAAATGATCTTCTCATGTCCTATAGGTATGTGTTGACAGTGAAGTCTTCCCTGAACCCCACTGTCAAACGTGCTCCATTCAATTACATATGCATACTTGTAGGGGCTCCCCTAGTCACATTCCCTGCTTTGTATTTCTCCAAAAAGATACAACACTATATGACTTAATGTATATGTACAATATATATGACTATGTGTGCATGGGTGTGTGAGGTCATGCATCATCTAACAGTGAGGGTATATTTTGAGAAATGCATTTTCAGTCAATTTTATCAGGAGGCATGCATAACACAGTGTACTTACAGAAGCTTAGATGGTATAGGTCAGTCACTCAACATGACCTCTTGATACACTCAAGAATACAATAAACACAAGATGTATGAGGTTGCTGCCAGAGTAATCCAGCATATTGTTTCCCTGTAAATATTTTTCTAAGTTGAAGTTGCATACTCTAAAATAATGATTAAAAATATATTATGGTAAATACAATAAACCTGTAACATTGTCATGTATTATTAGCAAGTGCTAGGTGATGTGTATTATTGTATGTGTTGCACTTTTACACAACTGGCAGTGAAGTAGCCTTATTTACACCAGCACCATCACAAACATTTGAATAATGTATGTGCATGATGTTATGATGTCTACTACATCACTAGATAATAGGAACTTCTCAGCTCCATTAAGATCTTATGGGACCACTGTCATGTATTTGGCCCATCACTGCACGAAACATCATTATGTGGTACATGGCTGTATACAAATGTTTACATGTATCTTATATTTCTTATATTTTACTTATTTTCTGCTTGCATCAAATAAGAAGTAAGCCACTTAATGGCAGAAATTGCTAACAAAATACAATTGCTTTATTCAATGTTGTCTTCTCCCTGCTTACAATATTCCCTGGCAATTGATAGGCATACAAATACTAGTTGACTATTTGACTAAAAACATACAAAACTTACACTATGGCAGTTAGGCATCAAGAGCTGGGAAACAGCACTGAAACACATCATGTCTCCACTTAACTTTCAAATATGAAACTTTCTAAATAGAAAAGGATGTAGAAACACTCAGGTATGCAACTATTTGAGGTAAGCAGAATAGCTGAAATGACTCACTTTTTGCTAGCATTATCAGAACTGAAAAAGATCCATTCTAATTAGAATTCAGCGACTACATAAATTCCACTAAAGAACAGTAGCGTGTAAACAAACCTCACCTGAAGAGATTTCCTTCAGCTTTACCTACCTCTACCTTTAGATTTGTTTTTTTTTCCCCTCATTCTTTTCTTTTCTCTTGGGATCTATAGTTCCACCAGACTCTGCTTTTCTTCTTCAGTACTCTATTCTATCCATTATGTCCTCCCAGCATTAATTATACCCTTTATCACTCCTCTTCTCTACTAGGATTTTCACCTCAGACACTTCCATTGTGTTGATTTCTTAAAATCTTCAACCTTTAGTCTTTTACTTCCCTTGTCTTTTGACCAACAGTTTATCAATAAAAGTAGCTGTTTTCACTACCTCCAAATCCTGACCACCACTGCTCAAAAAATCATTTCTTAAGCAACATTCATGTTAAAACTCTCCTGGAACTTTTTCATGCCCAGATTACATAACCTGGAATTCTGATTTGATGGGTTTCTTCTGTTGGGGTAGGGGGACTAAATATGTTGCTTTACCTAGTTCCCTAAGATAGTCTATCACATACACCGGATTAGGAACCATTACCTCAATTACTTGTTTTATTTTTTTTTTCTGGTCATAATGTTGATAACAATCTGCCATCTGAGAAGCATAATTAAATCAACCCTCTGCATTTGACACACACAAAAACCAAAAAGAAAACCTCCTGTTCATCAAATCCAAGTGCCTTCTCTCCACACTTCACAGGATATGACACTCCTAGCTTTAAGTACACTCTGTCCTTAAATTAAGAATTAGAGGAAAAAACAGAAATTTGAGGAGGAAGTCTAAGGTGAGGAAAGTTCTAAGAACAAAGATATGGATTACAATGGATTGGTTTGGAATAATTTTTTGATAAGCGGGTTTGTAGATCACAGGAGATGTAGAACTTAAAACTTGCATAGACTCTATTCATTCTATATGGTATGAGTCTGATATTTTAGACAATCCTGGTGTATATGAGTCTAAAATTTTATTTGTAAAAGTTGAGTACTAACTTGAACTGTTTGCGGCGGACAGTGGTTAATGCTACTTAAAAATGTGACATGGACAAAAAGCACCTTTCCATTTAAGTAGACAGGGGAAAAATTATGTGAGGGAAGAAAAACAGATTACTAATAACCATGATAGGTTCACTGCAGTTACAGAAACCTGGACTAAATAGTTGTCAATTCTGAATCATTTTTAGACTAAGGAATCAATTCCATTCTTTTACAAAATGAGTGATTATTTGCCCATAAGATTCTTTTCAATGGGTAAATCCATTCAGGAGATGAAAACTGAGGGTAAGGATGAGGAGACTGAGTGAATCTGGTGAGGAGCAGTTGGAAGTTAATTCCTCTTCTAAGCCAGAGGTCACTGGAAGACCAGTCATAGGGGTGAACTTAAAAGAGATGTCAAAGATAAAATGGCAGAAATGGTCAGACTAAGCCTATCAGGAAACACTACAATACTAAGAAAGCCATGAGCTAACGGCTCAAACTACCTTCAGATTTAGGAATATAATACAAATAATTAACTTATAGCTCTGTTTAGTTATATGGGCATTCAGAGGATAGCATCTGGTAAAGTGGATTTATTTGTAGTAGTTCCTAAATTCCAGCAGTAATCTATGTATGTCCTCCTACAAATGGTTAATTTTCTGTTGTATGTTGATTTTTTTACTACATTTAGTATCAGAAGTTATACTTGTTAAAACTTGGCCTTTTTCTGATCCTTATCTTCCCTTTATCTGCAAAGTTTTTGCATCTCTCATATAAGGATAAACCATGACAAGTACATAGGAATGTAGTTCTGTACTTACTCCTCCATATCCAAATAATGTTGCTCAAAAAATAAATACATCTTCAGCATTCTGAATTTATTATCCCATGAACTTTATGCAAAATGAAGTATAATCTTTCTAAGAGCATTTAACATCTAACTCTAATCACATGCAAGGAAGCTTTGGGTATTGGGGTAACACAAATGACTGAGAGGATCTAGTGGCAAGAAAGAGACAAAGCCAATGGAATCATTGTAACAGAAAAGGGGATAATTAATTTGGAGTGGTCAAATTTTTCCAAGACTTCAACTAGGCTGAATCGTGATTGATGGACAGGAGTTTATCAGGCAGTGGAAGAGGGGAATTCATCCCTGAAACCCCCCTCCCACATTTGGTAATGTTATCACCAAAAGCCTTAAAATAACAGGAAGGGAAAAAAAAAAAGAGTAAAATAACAATAAAACAAGAAGAAATTCTATTCACTTCATACCTGAAGTGGAACAATCATGTTTAACTCTACTTCAGATCTGAAAGTAAATGTTTATAAAGCAGGATTCACAATCAAGGGAAAGGGGTGGAGGAGGAGGAAGTTCAATTTGTTTTGTTGTTTTAAGTTAAAATAAATGAGTAAAAATATTAACGTCTATGCTTAGTAACACATATATCACATTTTACAAAAGACTTTACATTGAAAATGAAAGCTTATGGACACTTATCTAACAGCATAATTATTTACTCTAGTATTTTGTACCCCTAATGTCATTTTCAAAGGTTCTAAAGTGAGTCTGCCCAAGACCTTGGCTGCATCCCCCCAGTAATACACTCTTTTTTTTTTTTTTTTTTTTTTTTGGTTTTTCTCCGGTACCAGGAATCAAACTCACGACCTTGCGCTTGCCAGGCAGGCGCTTTTGCCGCTGAGCTAAATCCCCAGCCCCCCCAGTAATACACTCTTAATGGAAACAGTCCCCCAACCAACTTTCCACGTACCCTGAGTTGTGCACCTTCACATCCTTGAAAGTCTGGCTTTACATGACTATCAGAAGGGAATAATTGAGCTCTAAGTTGTGTCACTTCACCTCCTCAGTCTTTTATCCAATTATTTCTCTTCAAATTCTATTAGTTTTGCTTTTGTAAGGAACTAGTCGAAACTGTATGGGTACAATCACAAAACCAGTAGTTGCAGCCAGAGCACTGACACACACCCCCATGGCCAACACACACACACACACACACACACACACACACACACAAATATCCCTCTCTGGGCCGTTTCACCCCTCATCAAAAGCAGCAGACCAGGAAGGAGGAAAAAGCTGAAGGAGGAAGGTTGCTCCCTTCCTTTCACTCCCCCACACTCCCCCCAGCCCCGCGCGCCAGATCGCAGAGCCGCCCGGAGACTTCGCAGGCACCCCCCACACCCACACCCACAGCCACACATCGGCCCCGCTGCCACCCGCCACAGCCTGCAAAACAGTCACAGCCTTTGTTAAAACGTCCACGAGCACAATGGACCAGAAGAGGGACACATTCTCGGGGGCGGGGTAAAGGAAAGTCACACAAAGGCCACACCCTCCTTGGCACTAGCCCGGGCCAACAGCCCACCTCCACTAAATCCTCTCCCCAGGGTCGAGGAACGTTCCCGGCAACTCTGCAGTCGGAAGGCAGCGCAGGGGAAAGGAATGAGCCCGGGACACTGCTCAGGGGCAGGAAGCAAGGGGACTGAACTTGAAGCTGGGACACCTTCCAGCTGCCTTGGCTAGCGTCCCAGTCCTGCCAAGCCCGTATGCAGACTTCCAGCTTCTGGAACTCCTTCCTTCTCTTTCTCATACACACCCTCGCCTACTCCCGCCACCGCCACCACGCACTCTTCCCCGCACGCTGCCCGGGGGAAATCCTCAGACAGCGCCCCCACCAAGGCTACAGCACGCCTAGTCAGTTTCTCCTCACCAGATGGAAGGCACCCACACGCGCTCCGGTTCTTCCCGGGGCTCTCAGCTCGGACCACGTTCCCCCAGTAGTTGCCCTAGTAGTTCCCCCAGCGCTGCGTGTCTGCCGCACTTACCACGGGTCCCACTCCGCTACTCCGCGCCCTGGGTGCTGCTCACGGCGCCTGCGCGCTCCCGGGACTGCCGAGTTTAGCGGGAGCCAGGAGCCTGGAGCCGCCTGGAAGGGAGGTAGGAAGCCAGAGGTTGGACTAGGGCGGGGTTAGGAAAGAAGGGGCAGGGCTAGGAAGGGTGGTAAAGGAGGGGCGGGGCCAGGCTGTACGCGAAAGAGAAGAGCCGAGTCTTTGCCGCCTCCACTGCCCCTGCAGGGAAAACCAAGTGCCTGTGCATCTGGCTGGGACTCTCCCCTCTTCATGCCTGTTTAGAACACTGACGGGAAAGTCCACGAAGCCCCTCTGTACGCCACCACGCTCACCCTCCAGCAAACCTAGTTTTGCAAGGAGCCAATCAGTCAGCCCTTGGGCCACCACACCTCTCCCTGAAGCCACAGAGTCCCCACCAGCCTTTCCCTCCTTCACCTCACATTATGCCTATCTCAATGCACGTTTTTTTTTTCCTTTGTCATTTCTCATCGCGAGTACTGCTCATCCCTTGTGAGGTGTGTGTGTAGCGGGGGATTTCTCATCCACGGTGCTGATGCCGGTCAGTATTCAGCCCCGACCCTGAAGGTGACTAGCCAAACACTGTCCGAGGACAGACTCTTGACGCTGTTTGTGGATAACTTTGGGGCACAACAAGCTGTTCTCTCTTGAAAAGAGTGTTGAGGGTACCTACTCGAATACCTTGGAAAGGAGAACACAGGATGTCAAATAAGGTCATCTTTGACTGTTTTTTAAGTAGTTATGTTAGAATTTGACCCTTAGAGTTCTAAAAGGCCCTCTTAGGATATAAGGCATTCCTGTGTATATGGACTTTATCCTAATGGCTGAAGGTTTTCTGGCATTTAGTATTTTAGGGAGTCTAACATTATTCCATGCTGTATGGGTGTTTGGTTTAAAGTCCTATACATTTGTTTACACTCTGGTCAGCTGTGGCATGACATCTCACGTGCCTTCTGGTCAGCTATTAAAACAAACACACACTTCACTGAATCCAAAGTGAATTGATGTGGGCTTGCAGTGATTTATTCCAAACTGATTTCTTCTTATTTTTACTTTAGACATGATGGAATTTTAAAATATTTGGCTTAATAAAAGAATTGACAGAGGACCACACAAATAGGTTTTCCTAGCAAGTATTTTGATTGTGACTGGTGCATTTTATACCATTGAAGATCTGAATGTCTTGAAACTTTTCACATTAATCTTTGCGATTCTTCCATTTGTGTATTTTACAAAGCAGACTTTCATAAATGCATTTCTACTTTGCATTTATCAAATAAGCTTAAGGAGATTGTTAGGAGGATTCACTGCAGAAAGGTATGTTGGCAAATGTAGACACAGGTTATTCATGATGAGTAAATCTGTAAATACGGGGAAGTAGGATCTGCATTTCATTTGTAAAATTTCCGCATACAGAAGCTACTTCAAAAAAGCATTAGTTTAGTAAAGGTAACTTTTGTACCTTTAATAGATGTGTATGTGTAGGTTTTTATACTTTTAATTTGATTACTGGATTTATTTTCTACTTGTGTGCCTGAATTTTTCAGGTTATTTTGGTTGTAGCAACAAATGCTAAATTGAAGTAGCTTAGGAAAAAGAGAACGTTATTGTGTAATCCAAATTGTGAAAGGGTAAGTCTATTATTGGCCCTGGGAATAAGTGGAACCAACAACTAGAATGTTTCAAATTCCAACTCAGGCTATATCTTATCTCTCTCAGACAGGGTCATTCTTTCAGAAGCTCCCAAAGTCACATTCTGCAGGCTTAGAACCATAGCCTCTGACAAGTTGTGGCATCATGCCTACCTAGGTGCTACCAAGCCAAAAGTTGTCCCTCTTCCCTTATGTCCAGTTTTTAAAATACCAGATAGAATCGAATTGGTTGGGATTGAGTACCATAACACCTCCTGGCAATAAAAAGTGTGTGAGACAAGGCAGAAGACTAGGACTTGCAGTAGAAATAACATGGTCAGAGAAAAAGTAGAAAGAAAAATACTATATGAAAACAAAGCGCAGGGGGAAAGGCTGGTTTTGGAAGAAGAGAAAAGTACTGGATATATCAAAATGAACAAACAAAACCTCAAAATATTTGCTATAAAACATCCTTGTTTAAGGAATATAACCTTAAGATTTTTTTTGACCTCTGCATTTTCCCCCTTGTATTTGAGAATCTATGAATCTTCCTAAAAAAATCTCATTATTAGCTTTCTATGGCTACTGCATAGTGATTGCCACAAACTGCCAGGTGTGGTGGTGCATTCCTGTAATCCCAAAACTCCGGAGAATGAGGCAGGAGGATTACAATTTTGAGACCAGCCTGGGCTACATAGCGAGATTGTGTCTCAAAAAAGAAACCACCACAAATTCAGTGACTTAAAGCAGCATAAATTTATTATCTCATATTTTTGGAGATCACAAGTGTAAAATAGTCACATTGGGCCAAAAGTGACATGTCAGCAAAGTGAAGCTTCTTTCTGGAGGCTCTTTGGGAAGCTCTCTATTTTAACCTTTTCCAGATCTAGAGACTGCACAGTTCTTTTCATTTCAAGGATCATGATCCCTTCCCATTTCCGAGACTAATCATAATATTACTCTGATACTGACACTTCTACCTGGTTTATCCACTTGTACGGACACTTGTGATTATATTTGGACCATCAGACAATCCAAAATAATTTTGCTATCTGAATATCAGCTAATTGTCAATCTTAATTATATCTATAACTTTAATGTAGTGTATGACATATTTTAACAGGTTCTGATATTAACATATAGGCATCTATCTGTAGGTGCATTATTATCCCCACTATAATATTTTCATATAAATAACAAAGTCTATATCACTGGTTATAAAATGGGACTTTTTTAAAGAATTACTGATTTCAGGATCACACTTCTAAATATTATGGGTTAGGCGATCTACAGAGTTCACACACACACACACACACAGCCACACACGCACACAGCTAATTAGATCACAATGGAGCATCACATTAATGCTAACCAATCATAGAAGTTCCCTGGATATTTAGAATAGGAGGGCAATCGGTAACACCGAGTACTTACATATCCATTTTGGAGCTGTAGTGTCAGAATAATTAGAGAAAACAACAGTGGAGGGTTGGGAAAGACAGGAAGGAAAAACAGGTAGGTGGTAGAGCTGAGCCTGGATCCTCAATGCTTATCTGCCTCATGGTTAAAATGGCATTTTTATTCTTGGAGTCTATGAGAAATTACTGAGTTCACATAAAAAGTGTTTTATTTGTTCAAAGCTAGCTTGAGTTGATTTCTCTTGTATAAACCAAAAAATGTTCTAATTTAAATATGATATGAGTAAATTTCCCCTAATTACTTTTTTCTGATATGCCTCTTATTTAATAAATAAGGTGACCTTGAAAACCTAACTGTTAGAGTTGGTATTCCACATCTTTGGTCTACTTAACAAGGACCTCAACTTCCAGTTATCACACATTGTTCTACTCCTGCTTCCTCTTAATAGCTATTCAAAGGCCTGGAAGAAGAATTCTCCCATAGTCCATTCTCCCTTCGACATGCGAAGCATGTGTACATCCAGCTCTTTGCCTGACTGAAGTCAAGTCACTATTAATGAATTCCAAATGCATTCTCTTGTTGTAAATCCTTTCTAGATTTTTTGGATAAATAGTTAGAACTGCCAAATGGATCATTCGTACTCAGGTGTAAAAAAAAAACTCAAATTTTCTCCTAAAACCTGCCTTTTTTCTTGCATTTTCTTCCTTGTTAATGAAAGCACCATGCACCCCACTACCCACATTCAGTGTGATAAATCACTCGTGACTCACTCATTTTTCTTCAATCCTCAGTTGTCTATTCACTCTACCTCCTATATGTTTTACATATTAATTCCTCTTTTCTCCCTCATTCCTGATTAAGGATGCTTAATCACCTGAGAGACAATAAGATCTTCCAATTAGTTTAGTTTCTCTGCCTTCAAATCTCCTAATTCCAATCTAACCTTTCCAAATTTGCCAGTTGCCTTTATAAATGCAAATGCAATCGAGCCATTGTACTGCTTAAAAATGTTTCAGGACTCCTGCTCATTGTGCACTTTAACAAAAAATACAAACGCCTAAAACATAATCAGATTGTCTTGTTCTATCATACCTGTGCAAATTCATCCCCCTACCCATCATATACATGTATCCTAAGCTCTTATCTCTGTCTGCCTTATATTTTGTTTTATTTTTGGTAACATACACTTTATTTATAAAAAAAATGTAAATACTATTTGGAGTTAAGAAACACTTCCAATTTATATACATGTTCTTATGAATCAAAGTAGCAAAATTAAATTTAAAGAACCACAGGTCAATAACAAAAAAGGCAATGAAATATTTCAGGGACATCTTGGAAATTTTCATAGAAGCAAGTAATTAGCTAGAGTCTACAGTTAAACCTGAGTTGCACAACTGGTTACATTCATTCCCGCATTTTCCCTGTAAGATTTTCCTTATATTTGCTTTCTCCCCAACTAGTCCAGACCTGAGTCTGTGTTCTAGAATTTTTTTCTTATCTTTGCTCATTTTAACTTGATGAGAGGCCCCTTGCTCAGGTGACTTCCTATGTGGACAGTCATGCTTTTAGCCTTCTCATGTTGTGCCCATTCCATGTAGATAACATATTTCCTTTTGTACACCTGGATACTCCTCGTAATACCACCACATTGGGGAGCAGCTTCTAACACATGAAATTTTGGGGGCAAAATCACAACCAAACCATAGCACAAGGATAGAGAAACGGGTAGATAAGCAGATAAATGTGGTACAGTGTGATAAGGGTGAAAATAAATGCTATTTGTAGAATCTAGATGGCGAGTATTCACTGTGCAATTCTCTGCACTGTTCTGTACATTAGAAAATTTTTTTGGTAATTTTTTGGAGAAATTCTCAGGAAAATATGGTATACTTAGGAAATGTTAAATGTACTTTTGCTATCCATTTTTACTGTTTCTTATCAGAATACAGGGCATTTATTTTGATTCCAAAATGTGGAGGTTATTATATAAGAACTATGAATGTCATTTAGGTAATGATTAAGTTTCCAAAAGTCTTTAAATTATCCAGAGAACTAATATTAGCATTTCTTAAAGTATCTTCAAGTGAAATTCTAGTACATATCTATAAAATTCAGTCTGTTTGTTCACATGTCTCTGTGATAATATGTGAAAGATTATCCTCTGTTTACTTTCATGGTAAATAATCAGATTATGAATTTTCATTTCTAATGTCCATGGCTCATTTTTATTACATCTTTCATTCTATTACACAGTAACCCAAACCATAGTCTAGAATCCTAAACTTGGTAAAATGTAATGACATACATACACCATACTTCATTTTCATTGAATGATTTACATATTTCACTGATGTGAATTATATATTTTGAACAAACCTTTTGCATTCTAGAAATGTGATTTTTTTCCATTAAAATTGAGCATTGTACAACTTCTTACTTGACAATATACATTCAACTTCTGAATTCAAATAACTGGAAAACTAATAGAAAATATTGATTTTGCATCTAACGTGGTCATAATGACAAAAATGTGATTTCAAAATCATAAAATTTAACGTAATGAAAATATGATTGAAATGTTATAGTTAAGTAGCTCAGCATTTTAAATCCAACTTTAATATTAAAAGTATAACATTACTATACTTGGTAATATAGGAATGAATATTTTACCTAGTTTCCTTAAAAATAAAGTATTTTAACTTATACAATGCATATTTTTAAATCATGTGCTATAACTTGTTCCTTAAAATTAACTCACAAAGTTGATGAAGTATATTTAAGAAAATACATAATAGCTATATATTATAAAATTTTAAGATAAAAATAGGAAAAACCCTTATTCTATTAAAATATATTGAAGGAATATGTATTATGAGAAGCTTATCTTTAGAGCACATTCAGGTGCACCATTCAGATCTTTCCTCAAGAAAGAATTGTTCAGCTACAAGGAATAGAATTAGCTGCTAGCCTGTAGCTATATCACTTTCAGGAAGAGCAGAGGTTATACACACTTCTTGTGCCACCCCCACCAAGAGATTGAACGCCCTGGGGCACTGACACCTGGCCCTTTCTGCTCAATGCAGGATTCCTCTAGCAGCAATCTTTGCTCCAGAGCTCCCTCTTGGGTTGGTTAAGATTTTATCAGACATGCATCATGCTCTAAGGTTTTTTTCTGCCCTACTCCTCACCTACTTTCCTTTCAAACGTATCAGATCAGCATCTTAGGTACAATGCTTTCTCTGCCCAATGCTTCTTGCTCACTCATTTACCTTTCACAGATAACCTTCTCCACTTCTCTCCTTCCAGTTCTTACTGTGTCAGTGTCTGCATCCTGGAGAAACCAAATGTGAGCATTTTCTAAGCCTTAACCTCATTAAATTTGAATTCTTTTCTTGGTGGCTAACCACTTCTCCATTATTAAGGGAAGGTAGCCAATGGTAATGCGATATTATTAAGACTGGAATAAAACTGAAATAATTAGAAGGAACATAAATTGTGTTTCTGCATGTTCTTTTTTTCCAAAGTTATTTGCACAATGTATGATTAGACATGGAAAGTACTACACAAAAGATATTCAAAGATACTAGATTTTCATATAAAGAGTAAGATGTCAGAGATTTGTTTGAATAGGGTGTGGTCACTTGGAGATTGGCCTTAGAGTACCAACATTTTGTTAGAAGTTGATTGTAAGTAATAACTCTAAAGAGTAACTCCCTTTTTGTTAGCTAAGACAGAAGAACAGACTCAAAGTGGGAGAAAATGTCATAATTTGCAAGCAGATTGTTTGAGATTCTTAATCCTAAAAAATGTAGGAGAAGAAAAGACTGGGTTGAATGAAGTTTATAGGTTTATAGGAGTTTTGAATTTCTAGAGGAGTGTGATGGATTGACAAGTGGTGGTCAACTTATAACCCCCAGCTGAACTGCGTAAGCGTGGTGCTGGGTATGGGAGGCCCACCTGAGGACTGCTGCCAGCAGCATAAGAGGCAGAACTGGAGAAGAAGTGAGGCTGTTGGGAGTTGAAAAAGGCTGTTGGGAGCTGAGAGAAGCTGTAAGGATCTGCTGGATTTCTTGGAGGAGCTTGTCATGCTGGCTTTCCTGATGAACCTGGCTGTTTTCATCCTCCAAGGAGGTTGAGACCTTGTTGTTGCTGAGAGTGGCTTTGGTTCATTTTGGGGGAGCTCTGGTCCTCACTCTGAGCATCGCTTCCTGGCTCTGGAGGGGAAGAAGGTGCACAGCTCAGTCTCTTTGAGAAGCTTGTTTCATTGGCTTTCCTGATGGGAACTTAGCTTTCCTGATCATTGGAGGAGCTCGGACCTCATTGTTGCCAAGGATGGCTGCAGTACCCTTCAGGGGAGCTGTGGTTCTTACTTTGCACATGGCTTCTTGGCTCCACTGCAGATCCCTCAGCCTGCTAGCACATATCCTTCATCCCACTGGCACAGACTTTCTAGGTTCCACCACTGACCTTTGGGCCTTCCCAGGGCAGATCCATGAAACAGGCCTACATGAGATATTGTTATGAGCTCTAGGCCTCCAGTTGGACTCGGGGGAGGCACTGTTATGGGCTCTAGGTCTTCAGCTGGACTCATGCAGAACATTATTGCAGGATCCAGGCCCTCAGCTGGATTCTTTGGTCCTCAGGGTGTGAACAGATTTCCTGCACTCATATATGATTCTTTGGGTGACTATTAGAATCTTATAAAATACGTGTCGTGTATTACATTGTTCACCTTGCAAAATATCCTCAAAACAATAACAAGGAGCTAGATCTTATAAGTGTGTTTTTAAACTAATAATTTACAGAGAGTTAAACTGACCTATGGAAGAATTCTTCATCAGAAGTGATTCAAACTGGAATTGGTTTGTTATTTGACAATATTTGCTAAAGTGGAGAATTAAACAATTATTTTAATGTAAAATTACATGTTGTGTTTGGAGAAGTATTGGAGATTGAATCGAAGGAGCACTGAGCTACATACATGGCATTTCTTTTAAACTTTATATTGAGATATCATCTCACTAAATTGTCTAATTTGGCCTCAGACTTATGATCCTACTGCCTAAGTATCCTGATAAGCATGCACCATTGTGCAGAGTGTAATTTATCAGTCTTCCCTCTTCTTTAAGTATGGCTCTGCCAATGAATGTGTTAGGTAGCCATTCTTGAGTAAACCACATAAATAGTAGCAGTAATAGTATTAATAATAATATTTTAGCACTTACTATGCACAAGCCACTGTTAAACCTTCCAGTATCTGTTGGAGGTACCAAAAACAATTTCATGTCCTCATCCTATGTAGGAGGTTAAGAAACTTGCCTATGATTACAGCTAATAAATGGTACAGATAAGAATAAAATATAGGATATCTGACTCCCAAATTTATACCCTTAACCAGCACAATATTATTTCTGATCTTCATTTCTGGATGCCTTTAGACTGAAGAAACTGAAGACATTCATGAAGAAATCTAAGTGTAGAACCCTTTCAGATATTTATAATTTTTTCAAAAATTTTAAGTTATCTCCTTACATATATTTTAACGAGGATATTTGTTAGCATTAAATCTTTCCAAAGTGTCTGTTTACAATCAATAGATTTCTTTCCAATTTATGTTTTATGAATTTATGAAATGGTAAAAATATGTAATTCAGACTATATATAAAGATTCATAATATTTATCATCAGTTGGTGTACAAGTGAATTAATTAGGCCTCGAAAACAATAGAACCATTCTTAAAACAGAACACTTAACTAGTGAGACTAGAAGTACTAATTAGTATTAATCCCCAAGTGTATTCAATTTTCTCTACACAAAACACTACGTTTTAGAGTTAAAATAGAGATGTTCAATTAATCCACAGCCCCTATAAGAGGATGTCAGTTAAGAAACTTTCTGCTATATTTAAATTTTCTCTCTATTTTAGCATTCTCCCTAGTAGTATAGTGATATTGGATATAACAGTACCTTCATATGACTCCAGAAGAATGTGTTGTATTGTCCATTTTTATTAAATGTGCAAAATGTCAGATATTATATGTGTATATATAGCTATATATCTATATTGAGATCAATATATATAAGCAATATAAAAAATTGATTATATACTCAATAAATATATAATTGATAATATATAATCAATGTATAATTGATACATAACTGGCCTGTAATCAATGTATAATTGATATATACGTGATATGTAAGTGATATAATTGATGTACATATAATCAATATACCTATCAATTGTATATAATGGATAAATAGATAATGATTAAATGTAATCTCCATATAATCAATAATATATTTAATCTATATAATCAATATATGAACAATAGATAATCAATATACATATATAATCCAATTGATACATATAACTGAATCAATTATATATCAATTATATATAATTCATTGTACATCAAATATATATCAATTATATAATCGATTGTGTATGATTATATACCAATTATATATTGACTATTTGATCTAATCGATATATATACTCAATATATAATTGATATCTATAATTCTTATATGACATGTATAAATAATTAATATATCTAGCAATTATATATAATCAAAACCTATAATACAGATAGACAATTGATTACATATAATCTATATAATCGATAATATATAGTCACTATATAATCAATATATAGATAATTGATATACAGTTAATTGATATATATAGTCATTATATATACGGATATATAATTGATATGGAGGCAATGCAATCGATATATCATCGATACATAATTGATGTATAATCACTCATGTATAATTGATATAATCAATGTATATTGATTATATATAACTGAGGTATATAATCAATATACATATCAATTACATATGTAATTGATACCTAGATAATTAATTATATAATCTATATATAATCCATATATGGCCTATACAAAATCAATTTATAGATAATTGATATACATATATAATCTATATGTACTCGATATGTTAATATGTAGTCGAATTGATTATATATCAATTATATAATTGTGCATCAATTATATATATCAATTATTTGATTATATAAAATCAACATGTAATTAATATGTAATCAATACATATTCCATATATGTAATCAACATACATAATCATATAATCAGTGTTTATTGATTACATAATTGATAGATATAATCAATATATCTATCAATTATATATAATTGGTAGACAATCGATAAATGATAATATATAATCTATATAATCAACATGTTTCATCTATATAATCAATATATATAGATAACTGATATAAAATTGATTATATAATTGATATATGGTCAATTATATGTAATTGATATATAATCGGTATATAATTGATATATAGTCGATATACAAATGATATATAATCAATATACAAGTAATATATATAATCGATATATATAGTCAATGTATAATCGCTACATAATTGATATATATGATATATGTATATTACATGTATCTGTTCACGAATTTCACTCTTTCCACAAATCTGGTTGCAAACCTAATTGGAAGTGAGGCGAATCAAATTCAATGATTAGCTTTCATGTTGCTCTTAAGGGGAGATTTGATTCCGTTTTCATCCAATTCGGCTGGTGACCAGAATCGTGGAAAGAATTCAGTTCGTTGACTGAGGTACCACTGTACATATATCCTCCTTTTTAGCTTTCAGATCTATTCAAATTGGCTTGCTGTATTCCTTGCTTGTTGCTGCTATAACAAATTACCACAAAATTAGTGATTTAAAACAGAATATATTTATTCTCTCACAGTTCTGGAAATCAGAACTGTAGAAAATCAGAAAGAATCCAAGATCAAGATGTCGGCGTTACGTCCTTCCTGGAGGCTTCAGAGAGGACTCAGTTTCTTTGCCTTTTTCAACATCTGGAGACCACAGTCATTTCTTCATTAAAACTCCCCTTTGTCCTCTTCCTCAGTCATTTCAGCTTCTTGCTTCCATTGTCAGCTTTCCTGTCCTGTTTCTAAATTTTCCTCTTAGAAGAATCTTTGTGATTACATTTAAGGCTCACTTAAATAACCCAAAATAATCTTCCCATCTCAAGACCTTTATTTTAATCACATCTTCAAAGTCTTTTACCATGTTAAATAACATATTAGCAGGTTCCATGGATTAGAACGTGTGTGTTTTTGGTGGGCTTTATTCAGGCTCCTACTCTTCCCTTAATCAGAGACTAAAATATAATTTCCAAAAATAAACTGAAAAACGAATCAGGTTGTTCTAAGAAAAAGTGCCTGGAATATCCTAGCCATGATAAGTTATACAATAGTCTCTTTTAAAAGCCACTCAAGGGCCGGGGATATAGCTCAGTGGCACAGCGCATGCCGGACAAACTCAAAATCATGAGTTCCATTCCCGGTAACAAAAAAAAAAAAAAAAAAAAAGAAAGCCACTCAATGACTTTGATAATGGAAATTTTCAGATGAAATTTGTGAATCTGTAGCACGTATGGCTCACTTTGTTAAAAAAAAATCTACTTAGAACTTACCAAAAATGGATGCACCTTGAAACCATAATGAAAAGTGAAATAAATTAGACATTTAAGGTTAAATATTGTGTGGTTTCTCTAATATGAGAAACCCAAAATACAAATCTTTTCAAAAGGGAAGGAAACCAACAGTTGGAGGGAGTGGGCAGGGAAGGGAAGGAAAAGGGATTTAAAAATGAATGAAAATGTGTTGTGTATGTATACTAACTCCCCATGGGGAATATAATCATTTTGTATTGCAAACATGTAGTGAAATAAATAAATAAATAAATAAATAAATAAATAAATAAATCTTCAACAAAAAAAATTCTTCATCCAACCTAACATTCCTCTTTCTTTTGCTCTTATCTTCTCCATTGTCTTCCTTTCCTTCTCTATGTTAAGCTCCCCTGTAAATTATGTAATGTTTCTACACGATTCCTTGAACTTTTATAATCATTTTTGTTCAATATTGATCTCAATAATAAATTGAACCTGAATACACATTTCTCTGTTATCACAGATGAAAGAAGAGTACTTATTTGAAAAGAATTACTAGCTGTATATTTTATTTTATATATGTATACATCTCTCTAAAATAAATGTGAGTAGAATAATTTATTTTTTTTACACTGAATAGAGAAAATGTCACAAAATTAGAATAATTTTACCTCATATTGTTTACTTCAGCCTGGAAGAAAACTATTTTTTTAGGTCCTCTGAAGTTCTACATGGCTCTTAGGGTTAATGATATTTTATTTTGGAGTGACTCCCTCTTTAATATTGGAGGATAATGAGCTATGACTAACCTCTTTCATCAAGGAACTAGAAAGAGGAATTTGTCTTTGATCTGAAGAATTTGAGGGTTTATTGCTTCTGTTCTTTTCCCTTTAAAAAAAATTTAACTATAACTTTGTTACATTTTTACTGCTTCAGTCCTTCAGTTCTTTTATGCTCTTTTAAGTACCTGTGTCTCCCAATCTGTTTCTACTGACCATCTCCTAAGCTTGCCAGATTTTCATGATGTTGGAGCAGATTTGCTCTGCCCATTTACAAACATCATTATGTTTTCAGCACAAAAGCTTCTTAAGTTTTAAACAGTGATTAAATGATGGGATGATGTATTATTTTTGTACCTTTCTTTTACTTGTTGGGGTATTTCTCATATACTCTATATAAATTCTATAGTCAAAAATACTTGTTTTGACTAGAAATACCTGTTATAGAAGAGATATTGGCTCTTTATTTTTATTTATGTATTTATTTTTTGTTTTTTTTCTGGTACTGGGAATCGAACTCATGACCTCACACTTGCCAGGCAGGCGCTGTGCCGCTGAGCTAAATCCCCAGCCAGATATTGGCTCTTTAGAAAAGAGTTTTTTAAATAATTTCTGCACAAAAATAATGTATTGTGTATATATTTTAGTTTCTCTACTTCTCTTCCTATCTATATGTGTTTATTAAAGCAGTTAAAAAATATAAAGCTAACTAAGCATTTACTAAATAAAATTGAGGAAAGACTTTAACCTAGAAAAGTTCCAACAAAACTAACCCTCCAGATACATTTCTACAAGAAAATCAACTAAAATATTCTAAATTTTAAAAATTCAAGTCCAATTATAACAATAAGACAGTCCACACATAGTCCAAAATCTAATTCAGGAAACTTTTAAAAGGAGAATCAGTAATCAGTGGAGTATATTGTAAGCTCTGGAATTTCTAAATGGATTAAAGGTAGGCCTCCTCCACATGCTAGGACAGCCCCAGTGAATGCCAAAGCTTGGCTTGCACGCCTTTGTGGAGTTAAAAGCCAGGCTGTGTCATGGTAGCCTCAGCTGTACTAATCCTGTGGTCTCCAGTGCCCCTATCCACCATATAGGTTGTGCATTACCTTTTTCTAGATAGAAGCACAGGTATTATATCTTTCATTACACAACAACCTCACACTGTATACTACAATACAAAAAAGGCTGCTAAGAAGACCATCACAAAAGGGAGATGAAGAGACATATTCTAAAACGCTGACCTCCCAAAATTGTCTATAAATAAATATATTTCTCTTCATTCCTTGCTCCTTTTTGATTAACTCCACAAATACTTTTTGAGTTAATATTGGTCCTACCAATGTTCTTGGTAGTATTATATAAAAAGTACCAACTGTGGAAAGTATTATCCTTCCCCTTGCTGAGAAGAGAAATATAGAACAAAAATCCTGTCTTTCTTTTTCCTGCAAACTCTCCTGCAGCTGGAATGGGACCATTTCACTAAGTTGTAGACAAAGACAAGTAGACAAAAATGACATGTGATTTCTAGATCTGGCTATAAAAAAAAAAACCTGGATGCAATTATCTAACTCCTTTTTTTTCCTGTAGCAAAAGTTACACAACTACATGTTTACACAACACCATCACAAAATGGTGGAAAGCCAGACATTAACCAATATTGAAGGAGAAAATGTGACCTAAGGGCCAATGTCCTTTGTGAATAGTATGTTGTAGAGACTCTAGATCCTGTTATATTCTCCTGATTAATTGTTTTTTATTTGGCTTTGTTTATTAAGCGATCAAAACCATAGACTCAAGTCACAGTCCTTTTATTTACTTCTTACCATATGGTTTTTATAATGCCAGATTTTCTTCCTTCAAATATCCCTAATATATAATATAACTTACCAAGTAATAGACTTTCTATTTGCTTCCTATTTTAGGGTGTTTTGAGAAATTCTATTTTTCCATTTTAAGTAGTATCTAGAAAGCCTGTCTTTAGCTAAGTTGATAATTTAAATTATTTTATTATATAATCGCTTTAGCAGAAATACAACAGAAACTTTCATAGTGACAAAGTTCATTTTAAAGTTGTTAGTAACTGAAATTACAGAGAGCTAGTCTTTGACTATCAGCATAGCTAAGTAACTCTCAACCCTGACACAGAAAATAACATAAAAATCTGGAGAAAACAATTGACAAAGTCCAAAACAGCAGCTGGGAGGCACAGAAGAAGAAATAAAAACAGGCAGATTCTGTGGGTACTTGAACCTTGAAAGAAAGCACAGGGCACAAGGGCACTTTTCCATTTTTCAGCCTGATAACAGAATAAAGATAGCTGTACATGGGCTAAGAGCTCTGACAGAAAATCTGCAGTACTTCTGGACTAAAGACCCAAAGGAAACACTTCAAAAGACCCATCAGAGGGAACATTTAGGGAATGATACTGAAAAGAAGACATAGATGGCATGCTCCAAATTCTTTGTATAAAGTTTTCTCCATCTTGTGCCTGTCTAGTCAAGCTCAAATTAACACATATACTCAGACTGTGCAGTTTGGGACCAAACAAATGATATGCCTGATTAAAAAACAAATGTGAGCATATCAAAGTCAATTCTTTAGGTGACTATAACCTAATCTTCACAATATCTAAGGTAAAATACAAAATTAGGTAAATAGAAAAAAAGTGATGAATTTTTACCAGAAAACACGATCAACTCAATCCTATTACCTTTAAAGCAACAGAGATCAACTCTAAGACACCACAGTTGGCTCAAGTGCTATTCACTAAAAGAGCCATTTTAACTATGCTCAATAGTGTATATAAAGATACCTTTACAATGAATATAAGGACAGGGAATCTCAGCAAACAGATAGATACTATAAAGAAGAACCTAATGGAAATTCTAAATAACCCATAGTAACAGACAGATGAAAGCTGTAGGAAACATTTATAACTTATATTTAGACAAAAGATTAATATCCATGGTATATTATTTTATTATATAATCTCTTTAGCAGAAATACAACAGAAACTTTCATAGTGACAAAGTTCACTAACTTTCATAGTGACAAAGTTCAGAGCTGTTATATATTAATATTAAAACTCCTAACCCAAATATTGCCAGTAAAGTGGAAAAGACAGTAATTCACAGCCTGTGGCTGCTTATGGCCTGGGGTGGCCACTGTAGGTGATTTACAGTCACAGAGGCTTGGACCCCAAATATACTCCAACTGCAACAGTGAAGTGACCTGCATCATACTACAGAGAGGCTAGAACTTCATCATGAAGAGTTGTAGCCCTGTTCTCAATAATTAATTTTTTTTTATATTTTACATCACAGCAACGAAAGGAATAAATTACCACCATCATCCTCTACTCTTTCCCTTTTCAAATGTCTGTTACGATGTAAGCATTGAAAAGAAGTGTCTGAGAAGTTAGAGTGGAAAAGTTAAGAGAGGATTTGAGGATTTACTGCTGTGCCTTAGAAGAGTTTAAACTCTTTGGAAGAATTCTTCGAAACCAAATCCAGACACCTTTATTATGAGGACAGTAACAGAAACAAAAATGATGTTATACAGGATTTATGTAATCTAACTAGAATCAAAATATTGAAAAATAATCATTTTTGTGACAATATTCAAATTATTTGCTAGGAATAATTATTTCACATATCACTTGTATTTTAATAGCAGATGATGCTGGTAAACTTACTGTTACAATTAGAGTGACATTGTAAGAGATTAAAATGTATATTTTTCAAACTATTGATCACCCTCACTGCCTTTTGTTTTTGAATCCTATCCTCTTGCAATTTTCTTTCAAAGCCCATTTCCTCTTAGAGCCGGTCTTCTAACTTCTCTTTAATTAAAAAGCAATTTAGTTTGTAGAGCAAAAAATAAAGTTAATTATAAAGAAGTAAGTGGGTAGCAATGGTGCAGGCAAGGGAAACAGATGCAAAAGATGCATAAATGTCACAAGAATCTTAGAGAAAAGGAAAAGACTTTAGAAATACACTCCCAACAGATTAAATCTCTTTTTAAAATGACTACTCATTTTTTGATACACTCTGTGAAACAACATAAAATATGTTCAACACTGTCATAATATTGCATTTCATGCATTCTAAAAAAATCACTTTGCTGTACTGGATGAGAAAATTGCAGAAATACTTAGAAGATGTACATAGAGTTACTGTTTTCTAACATTTTATATTGTGTTATAGTAGTTCTTTAAGTGACATATTTATTATGCATGGACATTTTCATTCAGTCTGATGGCAGGAACATCTCCATGAATGCTTGACTTCCTTTTTTTGTTTTCACTTAAATTCCAAAATACACAGTGTGAATATCTTTCCTTCCTTTGTTCAAAAATATTCAACAGCTACTCAGCAACTAGAGAGAAGAGCTGACAAAACACACACTGATGTTACAGCAAAAGTAATTTGTTTACTGCAATTTTGAAAGATATCTTTCATTAATTCATAATCCCTTTCAATATCTATCCACTTTCTCTTTCAGTTGTTAGTTTTGGAAGTCCAGAGGTCTTTGCATGGCTTCTTAGATTTTACATTTTTTTCCTCACAATTCTCAGAACAAAGAATAATTGTGCCCCAAGGCTGAAGGAACAATGACACTTGTGCTTATTTTTCTTTAAAAGTGCACTATTGTTTCTACTGTGTGCATTCACTGCTTTCCTGATTTCCTTCCAGAGCTTCTTGTTTGTAAAATGTTTGTTGCAAACTGCGGTATTGAAATCACCTCAATATATTGCAAATATACTGGGAGTTTTTTATGTATCTTTTATTTATCTGTACAGCCATCAAATGCCAAGTCATTCCACAACTGTATGATGAAACACATTAAGCCCAGAGTGCTATTTAAATTAAGTTCAGTGTACATAAGATGCCTGTGGAGCATGGTTATGTTGAGGGTTTCCAGGACCACCCTCAAATTGGAAGACTCACTAGCACAACTCATGGTACTTACCATATCGCTGTGCACATGACTAGGACTTATTACAGAGACACAGTATGGAGATACAGCCAGATCACAAAGCAGAATCTGCAAGAATCCATATGCAGGCCTCTTTATGTTCTTTCCTTCTCATGAAGGGTAACAGGGTACACTCTTCCCCCTGGAGCAAAAGTTCAGCAACATGTGTGTTTGATGATTCTGCTAAGGAAGGCCATGAGAGAGTCAGTAGTCACGGTTTTTATTCTGGGTGGCTCATATAGATATCTTCTGCCTATCGTGCACCAAAACTTCAGATCCCCAGAAGAAAAGTAGTTCTGCATTAAGCATGTTGTTTGCACCAACAGTTTAAGCATAATGATCCACTTTTATCCGTTCTTGAAATAGGAGGATCATCTGATGCCACCAAAGGGCCAACCTTACCAACAGACCTTTTTCTGCATAGTGGCTAACCACAGTAAGTTTTGCAAATGGAAAACTCTTGAAAACCAATAATTTATGTAAAAATAAATGTCCTTTGCAATGTAAACTACCTATCTCAGCAAAGTTACTCTGATAGCAATATATTTTCTGGTTATAAATTTAGATTTTTCCCATGTAAATTATCATATAAACACAAAAGCCACAATAAAAATATTTATCTCACATTCTCCCTTCAATGGTTTCATTAACCAATTTGTCAAGCTATTCAATGAATAAGATATTGGAATTAATCAGAGTTCAAATGTAATTCTTCTCTGGTTCTACTAAAAACTGAAAGCCTTTTATGACACTTCAGCCACTATAGGTCATTTAGCATTCCCAGAGGTTCAGTTCTTACAGTGAGTTGAAGCTACTACATATTCTTTGCACCTCATCTCTACCTTTAGTAAAAAAGCCTTTCATACACATAGTGAATTAACTTGGATTGTAAAAAACAGCTACTTCTCATTCAACATCAAGAATTCAGCTCCTTATAAGATATATTGAAAAGTGGTAAAATAATTGAAATGCAGAGATGAAACCATGTTTCCCCAGAGTATCTATGGGTAAAGGCTGAAATTTAATTGTTGATATCAAATAGATTTTTAGAAGGTAATACATTCTTTTTTACCAGAAATAATCAAATAGAAAATATAAATATAGATACTTCATTCGTAGTTATATCCATGTGTATATATATATATATATATATATATATATATATATATATATATATATATATATATATATATTTTTTTTTTTTTCCTGAAAATGTTGACAGAGCAAGCATGAGACTGCAATCATTACAAAGGCCTGTGCCTGGGAATTTGGCTGGTTTCTCTACATTGATACGAATCGTTCCCTAAATTATATGAATGAATGGCTTATATACCTAAACTGTTTGTACAGTGTGGTTTGTGCTAATACTGCTTATTTCACACAGTACAGTAACCTTGGATACCAATGAATCTTCCTGATAGACACTTCCCAGGAGTTGTCTTAACTTCTTGGAAGAATTGTTTCCTGTGTGACTCCAGTGGGAAAGACTCTTTCCTGATGTTTCAGTTTGCTCTAGTAAATCTTAGCCTGGGGGGATGGTCGTGGCAGAGTTCAGATGCTTGCCTTTAAGGACTATTTTGTTTCATTATTTCAACCAATGAAAACCTGAGAGCCACTATTTATGTATTTTATGCACATATCATTTTATCAGATTCATTCATTCTGTTATTCTGTGTATGGGTAGATAATAAATGATCCTTTGGTGCAAGTTACACCTACCCTTACTTCATTTGTATGTATTCTGTGTGGCCCTGAGTAATTATTTTGGTTTTTTATTTAAGGATTGTATGGATGGGCTCAGCCGGATAATCAGAACTGCCTTACTTCATCTTGTGGGGCTTGGTCAGAGACTGAGAAGACTTTAGTACAAGAAGACTGGGATTTAAGTGCTCAGTATGTCACTTTCTAGCTGTGTGACCCTGCATAAGTCTTTTACTGTACCTCTAAGTGTATAAAATGAGGGGAAATGGCTTCTTCTTCTAAGCACTGAAAGGATTAAATTTTGCAATTACATAAATCAGATAGCATCATCTCTGCTTAGCAAATCTTAGATATTTTTATTTTTAAAATGTTATTTTTTCCATGACCATGGATGAATCAGGGTTGGCTCTAAATATATACATTTATAGCTGGAATTGCCAATGTAAATTTTAAAAATGACTACAGTACACTTTGTAAATTTGTCAGACTCTCAGAACTATTCTTACTAGTCAAAGTACAATTTTGAGAAGTTATTTTGAATACATACATACACCCTTTGAACATCAGGAACAAAGGCATTACAGAAAATGTACAGTAGGAATTATGTATTTATGAATTAGGATAAGTCAAACAACTCAAAAAATTCTACTTGTCTCTCTATTGTTCTAAAGTGAAAAGGAAACAGTAAGAGTGACCCTTTTATGTAGTTCTCTCTTGGACAACTGAAATGCCTGAAATTAGATCATTCTGCTTGTGATTATGGTTTTCAAAAACTATACTAGTGGTGTAAATGTTAAGACTAAAAAATTTGAATTTAAATAATTTGCTGCTAGGATTGAGATTATTCATTTCAGGCTTATTTTATATTGCTAAATATCACATATTTTAATTATTTACTTTGAAGCAGTAATGTACAAACATTTACAATTTTTAGAACATGCTTTCAAAGATTTAGTGAAGTCATTACATAGGCTATGAGGGAGCTTTTATTTAGGATAGGGAACCACATTTACCAATGTCAATTCAAAGTAAAACAATTAAAATATTTTTAGAATATTCATTTAAAAGTTAAGACCATTAAATATCCATTTAAAAGTTAAATAGTGTTGCTGGTTATTTTAATAGGTATAAAGTAGTTTTAATTATATCTGATATATGAAGTTGGCCTTATTCAAAATTTATATTAGCTAGATTTTATGAACTGCATTAGTTAACATTTTTTTACTAAATTTTTAAAAGAGTACACTTATTAAGACGTAAAAACGTTTTTAGCACTGAGAACTAAACTCAGAACCCTGCACATGCTACCACCAAAATCCCGTGCCTGTTTATTCATTTGCTGTGCATTGAACCCAAGGCTCCACCCAAGCTAGGTTAGTGCTCTACTATTCTGTTACTTTCCCAGCCATTAAATTCATTTGTAAAACTCAACTTAGCCAAATAATGATGAAGACAACATTTATATAATTTACTTATTTTGATTATTTCAACATGTAGCAGTTTAAATTAACATTATGAATCAAAGCTTACTCACTAAATCAATGTGTAGGAATACGTACTGGGAAGTCCGGGCACAGAAAACAAGGCAGTTTAAAGAGTTTAAGAACTACCATCCTTCTGAATGTTAGGTATGTAAATGTCCTGTGTAGAATGTATCCTCCACTTCCTTTGCCCCTTCTGCACTTTAACGCAAAGCAAACAAGCAGGACCAGCAGCAGTTTTACGAGATAGTCACAGGGATAGCACCACTAGAAATGAAATGATGCATCTGTAGTGTAGCAACCATCAGAAAGAGAAGAGAAAGTCATTATAAAAGCCTTCAAACAAATCACAATTGTAGTCCTCTTGTGCTTCCTTTTACTTCCTCAGACCTACAAGTAGTTAGATGAGTGGGTAGGGATGAAAATAGGTGGCTAAGAAAATGTTGTTTAGGTAAATACTGTTTCAAATAGTTATTAGACTTGTAACCCTACTCCCCTATTCTTTCTAAGAACATAGACAAGGAGATGGCCTGGTCTAGCCTTATAGCAGGGTTGATCATAGGACTTACGTTGACAGGAAAAAAAAATTAAATATTATAATTACATATGAAGTGGCATTGTGTGTATGCATATCTTACTGTTTTGTCTGAAAATTTTTTTGTGAATATCCTATGCTGCTATACAGTTGATAATTTATCGTACATTCCAAAATACTGGGAGGAAAGATTTTGAATGCTTCCAACACAAAGAAACGATAAATATTTGAGGTAAAGCATGTGCTAATTTCCTAGATTTGATCACTGCATATTGTATACATGTACTGAATTACCATATTGAACTGCATAAATATATATAATTATTATGCATCAGTGAAAAATAATAATACCAAGAAAGCAGATGACAAAAATTAAGGCTGAAACAAATTCTGGCAAGCATAATTCTAGATTTTTGAAGAGAATACCAGAGAGTTTAGTTAAAGGCAAGGCTCCACCACCTATTACACCCTTAGAGACAAGTGGGAATGAGACTGATCAGGTAGTCCAGCGTGGCTTCTTCCCCACCATTTCCACAAAGATCAGAAAAGTCTGAATTAGTAGGAAATTCTTAACAGTGATCACCATCCTGCTAGGACAGCAGAAGTCCCCAAACCAAGACCAGGTACTATGTCAGATTTTTCTTGCTAGCTGGAGAGGGGAAGTCTGGAGATAGGATTAGTTCAAGATTTGAGCACAGAGTAAAAGACAGATCATGCTGGGGCACAGAATTGCTGGCAGCAAAACATTAACTGACAGGGAAATTGGTCTATCTCCCTACAAACAGACCTCAAGTAAGGTAAGAAAGCAACTGTGCAGACACTCAGGCTTTATGGTATAGTGATCACATGAGAACTGCATATATGTTCTCTTTTTGGAGTGTTTGATCTGGGTTCTAGCCAGATGTGTGTGTGTGTGTCTGTGTGTGTATGTGCTTGTGTGTGTGTTACTTTTCCTCTCTCCATATAACAAGTAAGGCCAATAGATAAACAAAAAAGAAAAACAGCTGGGTGTGGTGGTGCACGCTTGCAATCCCAGCACTTGGGAGGCTGAGGCAGGAGGATTGTTGCGAATTCAAGATCAACCTGGGCTACAAAGTGAGCTCAAGGCAGCCTGAACTACACAGGGAGACCCTGTCTAAAAAAGACCAAAAAAAAAAGAAAAGAAAGGAGTCATCAACAGGAAAAAATGCAATAACAGGAATATATCAATAACTTTCAGTAATGTCTCTCAACATGAATGGCATCAACTCTCCAATTAAGTGACACAGCCTGACAGACTGGATTAAAAATAAGAAACAAAATCCAACTGTGTGTTACACTCAAGAAACTCATTTAATCAAAATAGATATTCACAGACTAAAAATAAAAGAATGGAAAAAAAATTTATGCACCAGAACCCCCAAAACAAGCAGGGATAGCAAATTTACTGTCAGACAAACTAAATTTCAAGCTAAAATGATCAGAAGAGGCAAAGATGATCACTAAATACTAGTTAAGGGAATAGTTCAATGGGATGAGACAGTACTTGCAAATATATATATACCAAATACTGGAGCACCTAAATTTATAAAAGAAATATGGCTAGGAATAAGAGATCAAATAAACACCAACAAAATCATAGTGGGTGGCTTCATTACAACACTTTCACAGGTCAACTAAACAAAAACAGAACAAAGAAATATCAGAGCTAAATGACACCTTTGAACAAATGGAATTGGTAGATACCTAGAAAGTGTTCTTCACTGGTACAACAGAATATACATTCTTGTATACAGCACATGCAACTTGTTCTAAATAGGCCACATACTACCCCACAAAACCTGCTTAATTAAATACAAAAGAGTCAAAATTACTCCTTTTTTTAGTGTCACATCATTATACATTGAAAGTAGAAATAAATCACAGAAGAAACCACAGAAAATTTATAAACACACTCCTGAGCACCCAATGATTAACAGAATAAGTTAGGGAAGAAATGAAACAATTCCTGTAATCAAATGACAATACCAGTATGACACAAGAGAAGCTACTGGACAAAATGAAAGCAGTCTCAAGAGGGACTAACGCTCATATTAGACAAGCAGAACAAGCCCAGATAAATAGCCTAGGAATGAATGTCAAGGCATGCAAGAAATAACACCAGTCGAAACCCAAACCTACATTAAAGAAGAAAGTCATAGAGATCAGAATGCAGATTAGTGAAACTGAGACTAAAAGATCAAAACTAAAAGATCAAAACAAAGAATCAACAAATAGAACAGCCTGTTCTTTTAAACAATAAAATAGATAATCCTTTAGCCAATTTTACCAGAATAAAGACAGAGAAGACTCGCATAAATCCAAGAAGAAATGAAAAAGGCAAAATCACAGTGGATATCAATGAAATTTTAAAAATAATAACTATTATGAAAAACTGGATTCCAACAAATTGGAAAATCATGAAAAGTACAGATTTCTAGGCTCATATAAATTACTAAAAATAAACCATGAAGACACAAAAATTACAAACAATACAATAAGAAACAATGAAAGTGAGGCATCAAAAACTTACCAATTAAGAAAAGCACAGAGCCTGATGCATTCACTTCTGAATTTTAAAAGATCTTTCAGGAGGTTGTAATACCACCCATGCTCAAATTCTTTAATGAAATTAAGAAAGAAGAGTTTCCAAACTTATTTCTGGAAGCCAGAACCACTGTGATTCCAACATTAGAAAAATTCATCTGAAAAAGATAACTATAGACTGATATCTTTGATAAACACAGATGGAAAAATTCTCAAATACAATATTGGCAAATCGAATGCAACACACTATCAAATGGGCCATAGAATGTGACTAAGTAGGTCTCATTCCAGGGTTGCAAGGATGATTCAACACATACAAATCAATACACAAATAAAAGTATGGACAAAACCACATGATCATATCAATAGAGGCAGAAAAGGTTTTTGAGAAAATCCAGCAACCATTCATGACAAAAGATTGAAGAAAATAGAAGAACCATATAAAAGGGCCATACCTGAATCTAACGAAAGCCATTTATGGCAAACTAACAGCCAGTGGCATATTAAAAGGGGAAAAACTGAAAGCTTTCCCTCTAAAATCAGGAACAAGACAAAGATGTCCAATATAACCACTCCTGTTGAACATAGTACAGACATTCCACATTTAGTGATTGAGTTACATTCCTGCAACTAGGTCATTGAATGAATTGGTCACTTGTGGCGAAGGGCATTCTTTGATTAGAATACATTGAGGACACAATGATTTGTTTAACCTTGAGTTTACGATCCTCCTGTCTCAGCCTCTTGGGTGCTGGGATTATAGGCGTGTCTTCGGTGATCCTTTAATTATCCTTGCTAAAATGTTTGGTATCCACCCATTTGTCCTAGCTACGTCCTTGGTTCTCACTCAATAAAAGGTGACTGAATTTGGTATTTCGGGACAGCAGTCTGAGAGGCTGTAAGCCCCCTGATCTTAGAGTTTTGGTTCTCTTGTTTTTCTTGTTTCTCTTTAATTTTCTTATTCATTCATGGGCAGTTAGTTCTCAGGACCGGTACACCCTGGACAGAGATGGATGAGAAGTCTGACAGTCACTCAGTGAGGATTTGTATATGGTATGTACATTACAATATTCAGAACAGAGAAACTGTCACAGGAAACTTCAGTTTGTTGACTTTGTTTTTATTTGCATAACTCTTGCATGTAGTAATGTAGTTTAGTTTTATTTATTTGTTTTTCTTTGCTTTTATTGGAGACAAGATCTTGCTATGGAATTCAGCCTGGCCTTGAACTCACTATTTATCCCAGGCTGGCCTTGAACTCATGGCAATTCTCCTCCCTCAGCCTTCCAAGTGCTGGGATTACAGGCATGTGCCACCACACCTGGCCTTACATGTAGTAAAGTAATGTATAACAGAACATAAAACCATAATAGTCTACTGTACAATAAAATCAGCAAAAATTACAATAGTGTATATACAAGGTACACTGTACAAAAAAGGTTCTGAAGCTCTATTTAAAATATGTATAGAACAGTACAAGAAAAAAGAAAGATGTAAGTCCAAGTGGTGGTTGTAAGTCTGATCAGCATGCCTCAGTCATAAGTCTAAATTATTGTTAAATAGGTAGATTGTTAAACAAGGAATATGTGTAATCAACACACTCTCTAGAGCAATCAAGGAAGAGAAATACATAAAAAAGGATGTATACAGCAAGGGGAGAAGTCAAATTCTGATTATTTGCAGATGACATGATCCACTACATAGAAGAACCAAAAATTCTCCAAAATACTCCTAAAAGGAATAACTAAATTCATCAATATATCAGGAGACAAAATCAACGCACAAAAATCAACAGCATTTCCTTACAAGAATAATTAATTCACTGAGAAAGAATTTAAGAAAACAACACCATTCACTATAGCATTAAGAATAACTAAATACTGCACTTGGGAGGCTGAGGCAAGTTTGTTGCAAGTTTGAGACCAGCCTGGGCTACAAAGTGATCTCCTTGCCAGCCTGAACTACACAATGAGACCCTGTCTCAAAAAGACAAAAAGAATAACTGAATACTTATGAATTAACCTAACCAAGGAAGTGAAAGTTCTCTACAATGAAAACTGTAGTACTCTGAAAAAGGAGACTGAAGCAGATATAGAAAATAGAAATACATTCCCAGTCCCTCAGTAGCCATAAACAATATTGTCAAAATGCCCATAGGACCACAGATTTAATGTAATCCCAATCAAAATATCTACAACATTCTTTGCAAAGTTAGAGAAAACAATCCTAACATTCATATGGAACAAGAAGTAACCCAGAATAGAAAAAGCAATCCTCAGAAACAAAAGCAAAGTAGAAGGAATCACAATACCTTACTTCAAGTTATACTACAAGGCTACAGTAATAAAGATAGCATGGTATTTGAACACAAACCAACATGTGGATCAATGGAACAGAATAGACGATGCAGACACGTCTTCAGACACATTCAGCTGTTTGAAGTGACAAAGGGGCCAAAAACAATCTTTGAAAGAAAGATATCCTCTTTAGCAAATGGTGCTGGGAAAGCTACCTATCCATATGCAAAAGATTAAAGTTAAACCCATGTCTCTCATTATGTACTAAACTAAAATCAAAATGGATCAAGGATCTAAATATTAAAACAGAAGCACAACATACTGGCAGATGAAATAGGTAAAACTCTTAAAATCATAGGTGTGGTCAAGGACTTTCTAAACGAAACTCCAATTATATAAGAAGTAACAGTAAAAATCAATAAATGGGATCATAGAAAATTAAAAACCTGCACAGCAAAGGAAACAACCAACAGAGTGAAGAGACAACCTACAGAATGGGAAAATATTTTTGCCAGCTACTCCTCACACAGAACACTAGTATCTGGAATAAATAAAGTACTCAAAAAAGTAGACCTCCCAAAATGAAGACTCAATAAAAATTGGGTAATTGAAATGAATATATATTTCTCAAAAGAAGAAATACAGATGATTAATAAACACATCAAGAAATGTTCAACTTCATTGGCTATCTGAGAATTGCAAATTAAAATAACACTGAGATTTGACCTTACTCTGGAAAGAATGGCAATCATCAAGAGATCAAATAACAACAAATGCTGTCATGGTTGCAGTAAAAAAGGTACTCTTCTACACTGTTCATGGCAGTGTAATGTAGTACTGTATAACCTTTATGGAAATAAGTATTAACTTTTCTCAAAAGTCTAAAACTAGAAATCTGGATATTCTATTCAACTAGATACCACTGCTAAGTATCTTCCCAAGTTAAAGACATCATATTACAAAGACACATGCATACCAATGCTTATAGCAGCACAATTCATAATAGCTAAAGTTGGAAGCAGCCTATATGTTCATCACCAGATGAACAAATATAGCAAAAATGGTATGTATACGTCATGGAATACTACTTGGCTATAAAGAAGGGTGAATTTGAGACATTTGTAAGAAAACTCAT
Organism: Chinchilla lanigera; assembly: GCF_000276665.1. Classification (NCBI taxonomy): domain Eukaryota; kingdom Metazoa; phylum Chordata; class Mammalia; order Rodentia; family Chinchillidae; genus Chinchilla; species Chinchilla lanigera. Next base: position 415,460 of record NW_004955587.1, read on the forward strand.
GCACCTTGAAGATGTAATCTTAAATAAACTATATCAGATGCACAAGACTGTTAAAAGGAAATGGAGCGATATATCTTATGCAAATGGGAAGCGCACAAAGAGACTGAGGTTGTGGGTGGAGGAGGGGAGGAGAAGCAGAATTTAAAAATGTAAGATGTGCTCTGTACATATACCAACATGCATGTTATCATTCTAAAAAGACTAGTTCACAAGTCTGAAGCAATTATGACAATAAATAATAATGATATTATTAATAATAATAAAATGGGGAAGGGGATCCAGAGATGGTGGGAGGAAGGAGAGTAGGGAAGGTAGAGGAATAAAAAGAATCAAGGCACGTTAAGTACATGTACCTACTCCCTAAGATGAATGTAAGCATCATGTACAGCAGACATGTACTAATAAAAAATAAATAAACAGACAGTGGATATAATAGCATGACTTTAAGGGACAAGGACATATGAAATGAAGTCTTATAGTTACTGCCATATACCTACCATTAATATTAAGAATAGTCCCCAAAGCATATAATAAATACAGAATAGTGACAAGTTTGCAAAAAAATTAAGAAATTATAATGCTATTTATCTCTTTGAGTACCTTTTCTGTTTATACCAATAGGTATATGCCTACTTGTGTGGCATCTTAGGCATAATGTAATTCTATCTGTTTAATCACTAGGACATTTCACAAATACTCTATTTCACCTCTCTTGGACAAAACTTGGGAGCACTGGGTCTTTTCACTTTCCTGAAGTTAAGCATAAACATCTAACTTTCTTTAACCAAATGAATGGGAGCAAAAGTGTCTTGCTTATAGACATGCCTCATTTTCCTTCTCTTGCACCGTGGTGGCAGAACAGCAATGCTCCAGAGCTGACTGGCTTGGCTACTCTATTAGCTTAGCTCAGCCAAAGAAGAGATCTGTGGGGTATGATCCCAGCCTCTGCATAATAGACAGGGTATCTGAGCAAGAAATGAGCCCTTGTTACAGTGAGATGGAAAAAATAAATTTCTGGAGATCTATTGTTCAGCAAGGTGACTACAGTTAATGGTAATATATTTAAATCTAGAAAAATGTTGAGAGAATGGATGGATATGCTATCTCTATAAGAATAACTAATGCATTTGTTAATTATCGAGACCTAACCTAACTTAACACTATGTATATATAATTCAAAATATGTTGTACATGATAAATCATATAAGGTTATCTATCAATTAAAACTTTATAAAAGTGATTCTATGATTCCATATTATATCACCATCTTTAGTTCATCTTATTTTTGTTCAATTTTAAATAATTTCCACTCTCTTGTAAAATTTATTTTGTAGAATAATGTAAACAATATTATATTAGCTTTAGGTTTTCAAAGATGCCTTTTATCATATTGAGGAAATTTCCTTCAGTTCACAGTTTTCTGAAAGATGTTATTGTGAATAGTCATTGCACATTTTCAAATGTTTTTATCTGTATGTGTTTAGATAATCACTTGTGGCTTTCCATTTATTTAATTTGTTTTAAATTTTTATATTAAAATATTAAATAGAAAGATTCAATTGCATATAAGGATAAATATAAATAATCCCTTTTTGTTATCTGCTATTACATTGCTGGGCTTCTTTTACTACACAAGATTTGGCCCATTCTCACTAGTATTGTCTGTAAATTATGTAGAAATGATTTAAAATGTGCTTTTGTTAGTTACCAACTTTTGTATTTGCAAATGGTAAAAGGGCAAACTTCCAGGTCATTAAAATAACTTTTTAACATTCCTTCATTGTAATGGTATTTTTTTTTGATGAGCTGAACCTATGCTTAATGAAAAAAGGCAAGAAGTACTGTGCAGCATTTGGGGAATCTCAACATTCGTTCCACCCTCAGCCAATAGCCTCTACCTTCTTCTCTAGTCACACCTGCCTGGCATAAGATATGGACTGGTTAAGGTACGGAAAGTGTGAGAGTTGGAAATTTAGCCCTGACCACCACTGCAACAATAACTTCCATCTTTTGTATTCCCATTCTTTAGGGAGTACTTCTAAATGCTTGACATTTATGAACTCATTTAACCCTTAAGATAACCCTAGGGGTTAAAACAATTATATTTCACAGATAATGTGCTGACATGCTATAGGACTTGCTCAGTCTTAGAGCTTGAAAATGGCAGAACTAGAGTCAGAGCGTGTTCTTTGAAAGAACATGTTTCAGCAGCTGCTGCTTAAATATATTGGAATTTGCATGTAAAACATAAAAAAGCCTTTTCTTTGGAACTTTGAGCTTCCAGATCAACGAAAAAGAAAAAAAAAATGCAAGCATAATGTCACAGTGAAAAGGGAGTCAAACGTTATTTAACAAAGATAAAGGAGAACAAAGCTTCATTTTCTCTAAACATGCTCATTCCTCTCTTTTTAGAGGCCAGGCAGATGTATAAGTTTAACCATGTCCTTGACTCCTCCTATTCCCCCTGCCTGCTGCATTCACTCACAGTAAATTCCTTAACTCTCAGATGGGCTGGGCAGTTTGCCAGCCTCACATTCAAATTCAGCCAAAGGAGAATCTCGCTGTACAGACACACAGGGCAGGCTGATGCTCTTTATACCCTTAATTTTACTCTGCGTTTGTTATAGAACAGCTACATTGGTAACATGGCCTTCCACATGTTGGCTCATGAGGGAAACACCTACAGATCTAAGGAGCTTCAATAGAATGATCTAGGAATATATTATATTCGGGTAGGAAATTTGTGTGGAACGGCAATTTCTTCCATGGCTTTCACTACAAGGCTAACAATTATGAAATTGATCACAATTATTTAAGAGCTATTTTTTGAAACATAAATATTCCTACCTAACTATAACTTTCAATTGTTCTACTCTGAAAATTCCTCCAGAAAATTTGAGCAATATAAACTCCTGTTCTGAGAAAATCATTAAATTTATTATTGAAGAACTGTGTCTTGTTTGAGTTCTCTGTCCAGACAATCTTCGAAAATCACTAACTGTGTTATTACATAAAAGACAACTCAGGGTCTCCCTGATGTTTTACAAATTACCTTTACCACCTTCAGATAATGTGTCTTTTTCAATTTATTGTGTAATGTAGTGGCCTAACTAAAGAATATCTTACCAGTGTTTCAACTTGTGTTTTTTGTTTCTTTGTTTGTTTTTGTTTTTCTCTGTTCCTTAGGAGCAGCTTTCTTAGAAAAGGAAACTACTTTGAAAATCCCTCTGAAATACATTTTGGAATCTCTTTTATACTGTATTAGGATGACCTGGAGAGAAGCTTCAAACATAGTCTGCAGACACTCTTTCTCCAGGGTTTCTAACCCAATATGCCTGTGGTGAGACCCTAGAGCAGTGGTAGCAAATCTGTGGCACGCATGTCTCAGCAGGTTGTTTGTATCACTGAAAGCTCTAAAAGGTTTGCCATCACTGCCCTAGAATTTACATTTCTAAAAGGCTCCCAGGTAATGATGATGACAACGGTGCAGGGACTACACTCAGAGCACTGTTACCTTTGAATACTCTAGTTCTCTGTTAGAGTTTATCACAGTGGTTCATTACCATCACTTCTAGTTACCTTGTCACAATTCATACCCAGTGGGTCATGGTTTATGGAATCCTCCCAAATTCCCTTTGTTAGGACAACAAGAGGAAACAGATCCAAGTGATAATAGAAATTATAGTGAAAACTCTTTTTTTTTCTTTTTTGTGAAAACTCATTTAAAAAGATATTCATCTACATGAATAAATGAATAAGTATTGAGAGAAAAGGAAAGAGATAAAATAGTAGAGTAGGTGGGAGTAGATTTCTTTCCTTATACATTACGAGGCTCATGGCTGAGACTTTTATCACAAAAGACAGACTAACAAGAAAACTATATATACTGATTGCACCATTTCGATAACTGTGCTCATATGCTGAGGTTTCCTGACCATCATACATATCTCCCAAACTATTTATCCTCATTCCTTGGAAATAATAGACTCGGGCATTCTTTTTACTCTATGAGTTTGCTATTCACAGGACATTCACTGACAGGAAGAAATGAAGGGAAGCAAGTATCAGCATAAGCTACAGACTCTCATACCTCAGTTGTGGCCCTATGAGTACACTGGTTCCCTTGTATTCTTTAAGTACAACCAGCGCTTCTGCCCACCCACTAATCTACTTTTACAGGCAGAATTTGGGAGCTGAAAGGCAGAAGGATATCAGACTCAAAGGTAAAGAAACCTTGCATGGCTGATAATAAACATTTCAAAAAAAAGTTCTGTAAGGTACACATTTTGAAAAACTGGATGAGTGTGGTGGACAGAATTCTAAAGGTGGCCCTAGTCCAAGGTGCTCCTTGTTTTGGTTATTCAATAAAGTACTAACCTTAGTACTGCTGTGAAGGAACTTGGAAGATATACTTACAGTTACAAACCTATTAGCTTTTAAATAGGAAGAATATAGTGAATTACTTGTGTGAGACCACTGGACTAAAATAAGTCCAGAAAAGTAGAAGAGGCAGAAAGTCACTCAGAGAGATGCAGCAGAGAAGGGGAGGAGAGGAAAGATGTGGTAGAAGAGGAGGTTTGGGAAAATTCAAAATATGACAGGTTCATGACCCACTGTGGCTGCTTTCGAAGATGATGGAACCACAAACTAGGAGATGAGGGCAGCTTAGAGAATCAGAGAGTGAGTCATGGACAACATCCAGCAAGAAAATGTGGATCTCAGTCCTGTAACAACATGGAAACTGAGTTCTCAGCAGACTGAATGGGCCTGGAAGGAGAACAACACCCAGAGCATCCAGAAAATGGTCCAAGCTTGCCAGTAACTTTATTGCAGGCTTCTGAGATGCAGAGGAGAGAAACTACCTGAGCCCAAACTACACTTTTGACATATAGAACTACTAAACAGTAAATTTGTCTTTAAAGTTGCTAAATTTGTGACAATATATTAGGACAGCAAGAGAAAACTGATCCAAGGGATAATATCAATCCAAGTGAAATATTCATTTTAAAAGATATTTATATATGAATATATACATATATATTGAGAAAAGGGCAAAGAGGTCTGGTGAAGGTACATTTCTTTAGTTATGCATCATGAGGTGATGGAGACCACTACGAAGCAGACCTGAGCAGGACTTAATCAACTGGCTTTTCGTGTTCACTTGTGAACCCATCCAAGGCCTAGGTTCCTTGTCTGGAAATGGCAGACTCATAGTAGGTGAATCTCTGTGAGTCACTAATTCCTAGTAAAACCTGTAGTGGTGGATGAAGCCAGAAAGTCTCAAAGGATAAGACAAGATCACAGCCAAGGACACCTGGATCAGATCTCAACTGGATAAAGACTATAGCCTCAGGCATCTCATTCTTGAGTGATTAACTTTTAATACCTTAGTTAGAGAAGTCCTTGAGTGGTTCTGCCCTTCTTGAATACTCCCCTCCCTTCTTCTGATAACCAAATAAATATGGGCGACCCAGAGAAGGTCTTGGTCTTAGCCCTGAGAGAATCTTAAATTCTGTGAGAGGGCTTTGATCCTCCTGGAGCCCTGAAATCATTCCATTCACCTCTTTTTATTTAGCCTTCACCATACACTCATTTAAGAGACTGTGGACCTGATCCGCCCACAATAACTAAGGGATATTATTTACTCCATAATGAGGTTCATGGCTGAGACTTCTATAACAAAAGAAAGATTACTATATTAGCTTTTTATTTATTTATTCATTTGTTTTTTGGGACATTTGCTTACTCTCTTTGTAGTGAAAACAGGTCTTGAACTCACTGTGCAGCCCAGGCTGGCCTCAAACTCACAGTGATCTTCCTGTCTCGGCCTCTCGAGTGCTTGAATTAAAGATGTGCACCTCCATGCCTAGCCTTTTTCTTCTTAATGTGTTTTTTTTTTTTTACAGTACTAAGGATAAAACTCAGGGACTCACATATGCTAGGCAAGTGTTCTAACACTGAGCTACACCCCCAGCTTTATTTAATACAAGTTTTCTGTGACATGACAACATGCAGAAATGAGAAAGACCTAAGATTCAGGGACAATTGCATGTATTTTATGCTAAGTCTGATGAAGAAGTGGATGGTTGTGACCCAGTGAAATGAGGCTATGATCAAATGGTCATAAGCTGCAACATGGGAATTTAACAAGTCCTATTTCTTCAGATGAATCTTGGCAATCCTGTGTGATATACCTTTCCTCGAGGTTTAGCGCAAGACCCTTTTGGCATGAGTCTTGTGACCTATTTTCTTTGAAATGTCAGCTAGGTTTTATGGCCCTAATCAGAGGATGATGGGTAAGAGGAATTCTTTCTAGTTTCTATAGCTTACTTCTGTTTTCTCGATCATCAGGTGCCATATTTTGTGGTAACTTGTCCTGAACTCATAAGGAGCTACAATACTCATTAACAAAAGAATACTTTTAAATACACGTGAAGTTTCCAAACTGCTTGTTCAACAGAATAAAACATTATGAACCCTGTTACTTACTTTGATTTTTGACTGAACTTTTGATTATTCCGCTGCTGGTTTACTTCACCCCAGTTTCACGAAGCAGCAACTTCACTGTGCTGTTTGTTAGGGACTAGAACTCTGCTTCTGAGTATCAAAGATGAAGGGGCTACACTCCAAAGAATGACTTGCTAAATCCAAGCTGCTCTCCTCTACTACAATTTCTGAGCCTTGCATGCTTCATTTCAGTATTGTCCCTCAGCCAAATTGGAGAGGGTCGGAAGAGGTAGAATATTTATTGAGAACAGTATTTGCTCTTTGTACAGTGACCATACATTAATCATCCAACACTTTAGACAGTGAAGGAGCTGTTACTAATTATCACACTAGTACAAGAGGCATAAATTAAACTGAACTGGCAAGCAAGTATATACATTCACTTTAGTTAAGTTCCAAGTGATAATCCGAGGTTATGTATTAGAGCAGTGAACCATACAAACAAAGCAAACATCATTGCCCTCACAGAGTTTACCTTCTATTAGGCAATACCGGCAACAAAAAATATTGAAAAACACTATATAATTTTAAATAGAGATGAAGGGCTATGGAAAAAATAAAGCAAAGAAGAAATATAACTATGTGTGAAGTAATACAAATTAAAATGTGCTTATCAAAGTAAGCCTCCATGAGAAGGTAAGGTGACTTTCCTTTCCTTTACCTTTTTTTTTTTTGTCTTTTTCAGACAGGGTCTCACTATGCAGTTCAGGCTGGCCTTGAACTCAATTTGCAGCCCAGGCTGGCCTCGAACTCACTTTGCAGCCCAGGCTGGCCTCAAACTCACAATGATCCTCCTACCTCAGCCTCCTAGGTGCTGGGATTATAGGTGTGTGCCACCAAAACCAGCTTCCTTCCCTCCCCTCCCCTCTGCTCCTTTCCCTCCCCTCCCCTTCCCTTTCCTTTCCACAAAGTCTTGTTATGTAATGCAGGCTGAATTTGAACTACTGAATTCAAGAGATCCTCCTGCCTCAGCCTCCCAAGTAGCTGGGCCTACAGGTGCACACTGCTGCAACTAGTAGAAGTTTACTTCTGAGTAGAGATTTGTAGGGAAGGAGGGAGAAAAACATAAGGAGATCAGGTAGAAGAGAGTTTGAGGCGGAGGAGGAAAAGAATGCCAAGAGGGGAGTGTGCCTCATATTTCCTGGGCAAGAGGATGTCACAGGACGAATCAAGGAAGGCTTGGAGATCATTGTGAAGACTTTGCTCTCACTTTGAAGGAAATGAGAGCCCAGTAAGGGTGTGAATGTCTAGAATGGCAATAATCTGATTCCTCTTTGAACAGGATCCCCCATAGCTGCTGTGTTGAGAGTAGACTATGGGCACCATGGGGAAGCAGGAAAACTAGTGTGTTGATCTCTTGGATGAATAAAGGAACAAACCTCAAAGGAGCAGCCTCACAGATCCTGCCACATATATCCCCTATCTTGGCCCTTCAAACTCTCATGTGAACATTGTACTCACTGGAGGTCCTGTCTTACCAGTCCAAAATGATATAAATGGATGGTTACAGCTTCCTGAAAATGTCTAAGGCCAAAATGAGATAGGAATCAAAGCTACAAATATGTTAGTATTATAAATGAAGAACAAAATAACTTACCATGATGTCACTCGCATTTCATATTAGAGTTGATCCATGTAGGGGGGGTGTGTTATTGTGAAGTAAGAAACATACACTTGGTCTATTGATAGAGACCATTATGAAGAAGGCTTGAGCAGGACTTAAATTAACCAATGGGCTTTTTGTATTTATTTGTATTTTTGTCTTTTTGAGACCGAGTCTTGCTATGCAGTTCAGGCTGGTCTTGAACTCACTTTGTAGCCTAGGTTGGCCTGGAACTTGCAACAGTCCTCCTGTCTCAGCCTTCCAAGTGCTAGGATTACAGGTGTGCACCAGTACACCCAGATCTTCATGTTTACATGTGAGTCTGGCCAAATCCTAAGCCGCCTGTCTGGAGATGAGCGGTGGACTCCATTAATGAACCTCTGTGAGTCACTGATCCCTACTGAGGCCTGTAATGGCAGGTGAAGCCATGAAGCCTCAAAGGATAAGACAAGGTCAAAGCCAAGGATACCTGGATCCAACCTCAGCTAGATAAAGACTGTAGTCTCAGGCATCTCACTCCTATGTGGATTAATTTAATACTTTACTTAGAGAAGTCTTTGAGTGGTTCTGCCCTTCTTGAGTACTCCTCTTCCTTCTTCTGATAACTAAATAAATACAGGCAATCCAGAGAAGGTCTTGGTTTTAGGCCCCTAGACAATCTCAAATTCTGTGAGAGAGTTTTGATCCTCCTGGAGCACTGAAATAATTCCATTTGCCTCTTGTATTCAGCATTCCTGTACACTCGTTTAGGAGATTTCAAACCTGAGCAGCCTGCAGTAACTAAGGGCTATTATTAACCCAAGAGTCTATGTCCTCAGTTCCTGACACATAGGTCCTAAAATCTTTATTTCCTCAACTGATAAGAGTGCTAGGTATATATTTTGATTTTTTTTTACAAGATCTTACTGTGTAGTTCAGGCTGGCCTTGAACTCACTATGTAGCCCAGGCTGGTCTCAAACTCATGGTGATACTTTTGCTTTAGTTTCTCAAGTGCTGGGATTACAGGCATGCACCATCATGCCAGATTTACATATTTTTTTTCTTATATTTGTTGTTTTGATGCTAATTCCTGACACAAAAAACCTCATTCCATGAAATTTCCTGGGTTATAGAAGTATCTTTTTTTCTAATGTGGTGACTCTTGTTGGGATCCTGGGTGGTGATCAGTTACTAGAAAAACAAGACCATAGTTAGATCCTTGGAACTTTTAGCTCCCTCCTTCATTCCTCTTCCAGTAGAGGGAAAAGGGCTGGAGACTGTGTTAATAAACAGTAGTGCCTGCAGAATAAAAGTTCTATAAAAACTCTTATTCTGTGGTGTTTGGAGAGCTTTCAGGTTGCTGAACACATAAAGGGTTTGCAAGGTTGATATGTGGAAGAGGACATAGAAGCTCTATGCACTTTCCCTCATCCCTTGCATCATGTGCCACTTCATCTTCCTATTCATCTGTGTCCTTTAAAACATGTTGTATAATGAACCAGTAAATGTGCTTCTCAGAGTGCTGTGAACCAATATAGCAAATGATTGAACCTGAGAAAGGAGTTGGGGGAAGCTCCAATTTGTAGTCATGTTAGAAGTTGTGGGTAACCTGGGAATTCACAATTTGCATTTGGCATCTAAGGGGGAGCAAAATTGTGGAACTGAGTCCTTAACATGTGAGAAAAGAATGCTATCTCCATGTTAACAGTGTCAGAATTGAGTTCAAATGTAGGATACCCAGAGGGTACTGGAGAATTGGCCTCTGTGGGAAAAACCCCACACATTTGATTAACAGAAATGTTCTATATTGAGTGTGATATTGTTATCAGATGGGATTGAGACCAGAAGTGTTTGCTATGTTTTTATTTTTTCATATCAATGATTTGGTGAGGACAAGTAGTGAATGTGAAAAACTACCATTTGTTTTAGGGCAGAAATAAGGAAGAAAAAAGCACAAAAGAAACACTCAGGGAGAAAAGAGTGCTTTGAAGGACAAAGAGAAGACACATCCTGCAAGCAGAATGGACCACAGCAAGAAGAAGAAAGAGATGCCCTAAAGTCAACTGCTGTAGTCCTTTTGTCTTCCTTGATAGTTGATACAGGTGATCAACTTGATCTCATGTTAGGATATTGACACCAGGTTTGGTGTATTCTATCACAAGACACTGGGTGCAGAGGTTGGCTTGATCCCATGTCAGGCTCAGGGGCTGCTGCTCTGCATATGTGGCTAATAAATATCCACCATTGGTTCCATATTTCCACAAAATAAAACCTATCTGGAAAATAAGCCCCAGCATGATTTTTCAGCATGCTTGTAGTATAAGCCCTACCCTAAAAATAAGCCCCAGTTAAGAACATCAGGCAGATGGATGCACTTAGTGCATCAGTTGTAACAGACAGATGTAATAAATTATACAATAATATAAACGTAAATAATATTGACAATATTTAGAATGAATAACATAAATTATAATTATTTGCAAATACCCAAGTGAGCACTTTTGGATGAGTGGTAAACACCTATGTAAACAGTGAACTCAAGGTTTATTGTTGAATGACCAATGGGAGTACAGACACAATGCACAAATAATATGCACACTTGATAACTGGAGATGGTTGTGTTTAATATGAATCTTCATAATTCAATACGTCGTGTGTTGGACATAGTGCACTCATGTGAAATAGACATTTTCTGAGTTTTGCTGCCTGAAATTTTTCATTGCTTTTGTGTGGACCACCATCTTTTTGCCATTCCTATCTTGTAAGCCTTTAATTAGCATTTGATTTACCGGAAACTTTGTGAAGCCCAGCCTGCAAGCAGTCATGACTTGGGTGAAGAATTCATGGGATGAAATCACTGACAGCTGTGTTGTCAATGCACCACGAGCAGGCTACATGGACAGGAAGTGCGCATTTAAGGAGAGCTCTGTTGCTGGACATGAGAGATTGGGGCCAATGGTTCTATAAGAAACAGAGTTGCAAGAAATTCAGGCCAGAATTCAGAGTTTGGAAAGCTGTGACAAATGTTTAACGGAAGAGAGTTGGTGGATCTGAAGAGGGATATTCGATAGGGTACCAGTGTCCATGTGTGATGGAGGGGCTGGGGATATAGCTCAGTGACACAAGCACTTGCCTGGCAAGCGCAAGGTCCCGAGTTCAATTCCTGGTACCAAAAGATAAAAGAGCTGTGATGGATTGGGGCTTCTTAGAGACTTTACTTATCCATCCTTGAAATAGAATGAGGTCCTGCTTTCTACAGAGGAGCTTCAGGTCTTCCAGAGGTTCCCGGGAGTAGCTGTCTACATTTGGATGGTCTTCACATATTTCAGGTGGTGCTGGCTTGATCCTAGAGAGGCAGATCCAACTATCCATCTCTGCCACTTTTACTGCAGTGAGCATGGCAAGGATCACTGAAAAGGAGCCCTTCCATTTTGGTTCTAACTGGGCTACAAGAGTCCTCTCTTTATAAATTTTAATAAGTACCTGACCTCCCAGGTAGACATTAGATTTTTCCTCTGAGCCAGAAGTGGGCAGGAATTTGTTTCCTATAGTTGGATGACCTATTGTACTTGGCTTAGACTGATATTTCAAGAGTCCTATAACCTCTGGGTGTATCACCATATCAGAGGATAGAAAAAAACCTCCCATATAACCTTTCAAATGGACTCATTTAGTCCAGTCTTTGGGGTGTTCTGAATCCTCATGAAGGCTATGTGCAGGCAATAAACAGAGCCAAGACTCAGATATCTATTGGCAAAGTTTTGCTAGAGCTTGCTTTAGGGTCTGCTTTGTTCTCTTGACTTTTCTGGAAGACTGAGGTCTCCACACCAAATGAAGATACTTTATTTCTACGGTCTTTGCCACACCCTGAGTTATTTGAGAGGTAAAATAAGGTCCATTGTCACTCTGAAGGGAGAGGGTTAGTACAAACCAAGACATATTGCCAGTCCTCCCCAGGGTATGTCCCTCTTTTCTGTATAGGTTCTCACAAAGGAGGTGGCCGATACTTACCAAGGTTATTGCAGAGTAATAAGGTGGTTGCTGCTAAGCCTAGCCCTATGAAAATCCCAGTGACTAGTTCCCATGTAGCATCACTTTCTACATGGAAAGAAACATGAAAGGTTTTCATTACCTTCTAATGTGTTCCCTGAGGAAGAACCAGTTTGTTTTCTAAATACCACCAGGGTTCCTTTTAATTCTCCCTTGTTTTGAGGCCCATTTATCTTTCTGGGCATGCAGACTGATTTTAATTGTTCCTCAGGGATGGAGAACATGGTTTGGGTCTGAAGAGCTACAAAGATACCCTTCTTGCCTCCCTAAATGATTTATGACTTCCCAAAGAGACTTTAGACCTGTCTCTTCAGTGTCTCCTGCAATGAATGACAGTGAACCAACTGCCTCTAGCAGTAGTACAATTTCCATTTGTGCTTTATAGATGATTGCATATTAATTAGCAATTCCCTTTCTTTCCGGATTTCTACATGGACATGTAGCACCAGGAAGGCATACTGTATTTAGAATTTGTACAGACATTTAAGTTTTTGCCCTTTCCTAATATCAATGCTAGAGTAAGGGCTATTGAGTACTGCTTGTTTGAAAAGTCCAAGGAGAAAGGGGTTTGGCCTCAATAACCCATTGGGAATTGACAGCTGCATAATATACCTTTTGATATCCTTCTTGGACAAAGCCCCTTCCATCAGTGAACCAAATATCCTCAGAGTCTTGAAGGGGTCAGTCACTGATGTTCTACCTGCTTGCATAGATCTGAAAAATCACAGGTTCACATGAATGACTAACATCTAACCCTGTAGGCATCAACAAGACAGGATTAAGAGTAGTGTAAGTCCTTAATGTAAAATCAGAGTTACTAAATGCATGACCTGATACTTGGTCAGCTGTTTCCCTGTCAACCACAAATAGCCTTTCATCTCAAGAAAAGCCCTGATGTGATGGAGAATTAGGACTTCTAGTTTTTGTCCTAAAGTTAATTTTATAACTTCTTCTGTTAGCGGTAGCTGCTATTGCTCTCAAGCAGGGAGCTCATCCAGCAGCCACTCCATCTAACTTTTGAAAAATAAGCTACTGGATGGAGTTCTTGTCCCAGCCTTTAGGTTAAGATACCAAAAGCAATTTTCTCCTTCTCTGATATATAGTGGGAGAAGAGGTTTCCTAAATTAGTTAGCCCTAATGCTGGAGCCTGAGTGAGGGCATTTTTTATTTCCTGAAAGGCATTGTCAGTCACTTTTTTCCATTCTAGGGACAGAGACTCAAGATACTTGACAGCCTCATTTAAAGGCTTTGTTCTTCATCCAAAATTAGGGATTCAAATCCACCAGAAGCTGGTTATTCCAAGAAGGAACAAAGCTGTTATTTAGTAGGAACAGTCCTGGATCAGAGATATCCTGGATCTGGCCCCTAGGCAGCTATTGTTTTCTGGGAATAAGAATGTATCCCAAGTATTGGACTTTCTGTAAGGACAGCTGAGCTTTCTCCTTTGAGACTTTGTATACCTTCTTAGCTAGAAAATTAAGGGTTTGGATAGTATTATGGTTGGTTCTTAAATTGGGCTTCAAATTAAAATATTATCAATATACTGTAGGACAGGTCTATTTAAGCTCTAGATTCCTTAAATCTTTTTCTAATACCCAAGCCATATAAGTGAGGGCTATCTGTAAAGCCCTATGGACGAACAGTAAATTCCTTTTCCCTTGAAATAGGATTTGCAAATAAAAACTGAAGAATCCAGATGGAATGAAATAAAAAAGAAAGCATCTTAAAATCGAGAACTGAAAACAAATTTATGCCCTCTGGAATCAGAGAGAATCATATGGATCTACCATGAAAGGGTAGATTGAGATTGCAGCCTCATTCATAAGGTGAAGGCCTTGCAGCATCCTATATTCTCCTGAAGGTTTTAGTACAGGGAGAATGAGTGTATTGCAAGGGGACTGGCAAGGCTACAAAGGTCTATATTTGATAAAACTGTCTATGTGTGGCTAGAGGCCTTTACAGGTCTTTTCTTTGTTTTTTTGTTTTTTGGTGTTTTTTTTGTTTTGTTTTTTGTTTTTTGTTTTTTTTTTAACGGGTCTTTTGTTTGATTGGATATTGTTTTAGGTTAGGAAATAGCCTAAAGCCTTTTAGTTTTATAACTAATGGCTTTGCCAAATTTGCTTTCCCAATCACACCATTGCACCAAGCAGCAGGATTCACCCTTTGGCTAATCAGGTCAGAAAGCCCTGATGCAGTCACAACAAGTAAAACCTGCTTTGGTCTTTGCCCAATTTTGAGAATTGTCCCCAACTTTACAAATAAATGTCTTTCTAGCAAGGGAGTAGGATGCTGTGAAACCATCTAACTCATGGGTCAATATTTGGCCTTTGAATTGACTTGACAGTGCAGGAGCAAAAAGCTCTGACTGAGGGTCCCCTCAGCTTTTAATATAGCTATGAGTCTGGAGGAAGGCTTTCCAGAAAAGGAGGTTAAAACAGAATAAGCCACCCCTGTATCTACCAGTATTTGAATTGACTCACCCATAAAGTCCACAATTGCCCAGAGCTCCTCATGGGAGAAGGCGATGTTCATAGACAGGGACGTTGTTAAATTACCCCAGATACCTTCAGTCTTCATCAGAGGAGAGATAAGAGTTTGGCTGGCCTAGTCCCTCTCAGGGAATGGGGACAATCCATCTCCAATGCCATACATTAGGCTCATTGGCCACCTGAAACATGGAACAGGGCCTGGGTGATGGCCTGCTGAATTTGCGTGCCTAATGTCTAGTCTTTTTACAGTTAAAGCAGGTACGTTTTCCTGGATCATCCAAGGGTTTTTCTCTAGGCCATTGAAAGAACTGCTAATTGTGACAGCCATAATTTTGGCCTTTCTTTTCTGACTCTCATCTGGATCCTGACTGTTGCACAAAGAAAAAGCTATGTCCAACAATTGGACAAGAGGCAACTGGGGGCCCCTTTATGGTTTTATTTAATTTGTGCCAAATATCTCAGACTGATCGACAAATGGAATGATATTCCGTCAATGTCCATCCCTCCTTGAAAGATGGATTTAAGTTTGTATATTTACAAAAAGCTTCTATCAATTGGGTATGAAAGACTGATCGATTTTCTTTATTCTATGTGACTCCTCTCATCTGCTCATAATTAAGAGATCTCTTAATGCATCTTTTCATTCTTGTAAGAGCTGCTATCATGTTAGACATCGTTCTTAGCGGATTGATAGTACTATCCCTGATTGGTTCTGTTGGAGGGATAACAAACTCTCTGGGATGATTTCCTTTCATTCTTGTAATATGTTGTTTATCTATGTAATTGTTAGCCTCTTCTAGGATTCTCTGCTTTCCATCTGAGGTACAGCAAGTGGTCAAGATGAACTAGACATCTTGCCATGATAGATAAAAAGCCAGGGTCAAAAATTGAAACCCATCTCCTAACCTTTTAGGATATTCTGAAATTCAGTCTAGTCATTCTTTGCACTGATGGATATCTGTCACTGAAAAAGGGACCTAGACCTGAATAATTCCTTCTACTCCTAGGACTTCTCTTAGGGGTAGGATGAGTTGTAATTTAGAGGAGTAGGAGGCTCCACTGTGAGTATGTACTACAGTAAAGTTATCTGAGGAGTATGATAAACAGGCTGTGAAATACTTGATTCCTCTGGGGTACTTGCTCTGATGGAATTTTTAATTCATTTGAAGGGAAGAGGACTATTTCACTAGCCTAAGCATTATGAGGAGGAGGTCAAGGAGACCTCCTAGTGTGGTTACATTCATCAAACATATAAGAGAGACCCATATTGCCCTGACAGACCGGTGGAGGTCTGAGGACAGGATCATCAACAATATCATCTTCTTCCTCATTGACCACTATGCTTACCAAAGTCTCTGGACTTTTCCAGTGATAAAGAGACACAAAAGCATGAACACAGGGGACTTCACTTTCTATGATTTTTGCAGAAACAGTATAACTATAAAATACTGTAGCATTATAATTTGAACTACCATCCTTTACCCATCTCTCACCACTCCCTGGTTTGTCCTGGACGGAAACTGCGTTGCAACAGTAGATACGTTTGTTCTTTTTTCAAAATGTCAGGGTCAAGTTTTTCCCATAGTTGAAGGACATGATCTAATGGCAAAGTTTCTGGGATCTGTGGGGTATTGCTCAAGATGTTTCCCATGGCATGTCTTGAAGCATGTGGAGAGAGAGAACTAGGTCTTCATTCTCTTTAAGACAGTATACCCTGGAGAAGGAGGCAGACCCATGAGTTCCAAAAGTGCCCTTGTAATACTCAGATACATAGTCTGTAAAACTACACATCTCTGCTCACACTCCAGTAGTGACACCATGGTCTTAACTTTCTAGTACTCCTCAGCCTTAGAACTCGCCACAGTGAGGTCCACTGACTTCTTAGAGAGAAGGTTGGAGCTCTCAGGGTCTCACATAGCCACTTGAGAAACAGCAAGATAGAGCCCTGCAAGTGGTCTCTTGACTACCTAGAAAAATAGTATCTCTTTAAGGCAGTAAAAATGGAAATCTACAGTAATTGTCTAAAGCTTGAAATGATAAGGATATCTAAGCCAAGTCCTACTGCAGAATTTCCAAGAAACTGGAGAAAACAAGCAAGACTTTTTAGGAGGACTTGACTGTCCCAGCCATTAAAAATGCTCAAAACTAGGCTGGGCCCCAAAACAACAAGAGGTGACCTTTTATACAATTTGTGACATCAAGCAAGTAGAGATACAGAAATGAAACAGAGGCAGTTAGTCATCCTAGCAGCTAACCCTGTCTTAGCTTTGAAAGAAAACACACACTGTGCATCTCAGGATGTTAGGATGCAATGACGCTTGTTTACAGCCCCATTTGCTAGTTTTATTGGTGATGGTACCCAGTATTGCTCCTCTAAGGGAGGAGATTCCCCCGAGAGAGCTGCCTGAAGTATCTTTTTTTTTTTTTTTTTTTTTTTTTTTTTTTTTTTTTTTTGCAGTACCGGGGATCTCTCTTATCAATGAGAAAAGCACAGGACCATGGTGAGAAAGTGGCAAGTCCACATTCCTGAGGGTGGGGTTGCCCAAGGAGTTGCTTGCCTGAGCTGGAAACATTTTGCAGAGAGAGAAAGAGGCTTAGTTGCTGTCTGAGTTCTGCTTTACCATATGTTTCCTGAAACCAGAGGCTTTAGCTCTTATCTATAAGGATACACAAACCACAAGCCATGTCCACTCACACAGCTTACAAAAATAAAATACTAACTTTTCATGGAACAACCACTGGTGAATTCCTACCATCTTGTCTAGTGAAACTCTGTATTATCCCTAATGTTCTATCTAATTTTTTTTTTATTCTCTTTAATGGTTTGAACAATCTTCCATTCTTACATCTGGTAATCTGAGCAACATAGTTGAAGATAACAGTATGTAATATAACCACTGTTAATTCCTATCAATTTGTTTTGAAACCTTGTATCACTTTTAATGCTCTTGCTTTGTTTTGTTTATGTTTGCAATGTTGGCATGCTGCTATTGTTCTTTTTCTTCTTTTACTACTTTCTTTAAAAATAAAATAAAATAACTAACTTTTCAAAATGAAAGAAATCAACAAATAGAGTGGGGCAAGCAGAACAAGTTAAATTCAAAAGAAATTAAAATAAAAATGTGAACAGGAAGGGAAAGTAGACAGTAGCTATGGATATAATTAGATGGATTAGAGATTAATGTTTAGGTATACTCACAATATGAATCTTCGTACCTAGAAAGTACTCAATAAATCACAAATTGAGGAACAATTAGTTACCTAAATTTTCTCCAGACTATAAATTAGCAGGTCTTTTAAACGCCTTGCTATGAAATGATTTGACTCTCTTCCACTAGTAGAGAATAAAACAATCCAAGACAGTTTTAGAGCAAGACTTTCACAGACACACCATAGATTTTAATTACCTTGCCTCATAAAGCACAAGAATGCTTAAAGCAGCAGGATAATTACACATTTCTTCTCATTCAGTTTTAAAAATATAGAGTACTTGCAAGTTCTTAAGAATAATTTTACTACCAGATTAGAATAGTAAACATAACATCTTACAAATAAAAACATATTTAAAATACATTAAATTTTATTTTACATGAATGAGTTATAGTTTATTTATGATAAAGAATTAAACTATGCATATTGCTGTGATAGAAACATGAGGAATCATGCACTCTACAGGGAAGATATGCATTTTTCCTTCATCAGAAGCACCTGGTTATCTATAGCTACACAATTACGTGGCATTTCAATGAAATTTTGTGTGTGTAAAATTATAGAGGAGGTAAACCAGTTAAATTCTAAAGCTTGAAAATACCTGAATTGAACACTTGCTCTTATATCTCCAGACATTGAGATAAAATTCTTTCTTGGTTTTAGATTTGTCAACATTGTATAAATCTTTCTTAGTCAAACAATTTAAGTAGTCAACATTTAACTGAATTTGATCAGATGTTTCTAATTCTAGGTTTCACAGAATCTTTAGAAAGTAAATAAACTATCTGAGTTGAATGGGTTTAGTTTTTAAACAAGTGAATTATTTGAAAGACAATTATTCCAAAGAAGGGAGAGCAGCAGAAAATGACAGAGTGGTCCTGCTCTGTAGCTTTTTGGTGTTTTTTTTTTTTCTTTTTTTACCTGTGCCCTTAAATGGGTCCTGCTTTTAAACAGACAGGAGCCACTTTTTGCCACTTTTAAATAGGTAGAAACAACTTTTAAACTGGTGGCAGCCGCTCTGGAAATTAAATATCTCCAGGAGTGCCCACTGGCTGTGGCAATGGCTCTAGGACAGCTCAGGTGTGCTGGTGATCAGTCTCTTGTGCAACAACCCCATCCATTCCCCAAGGGAAATGGGAGTTGTCTGGGGTATTTTTCTCTCCTTGCTGAGACAAAATACCTGATGCCCAGAATTAAGGAAGGAAAGGTTTATTTAGCTTACAGTTTGTGGAGGTTTCAGTCCATACTTGGCTAGCTCCAAGGCAGAGTGACACATGCCAGAGGGCAACTGTTCATGGCTGTGGAAGATACCAAAAAGCAACAGCAGCAAAAAGTGAGGAACAGCGGCAAGCAACCTCTTTCCTTCCCTTACAATGTATGTAAACTACTCGCCCCAGGGCAGGTGTAGTACTCACATCCGTGATTCCAACATTGAACCATGAATCAATCAAACTCTAGAAGCCTGCCCCCATGACTGCATGAGACTTTGTGGGGACATTCAGACACAAACCATAACAGGAAAGCTGACCATAGCCCAGCCCTGCTCCCATCTCTGTCTCCACCCTGCCTGAGGGCACTGGTTCTCAACTGCTGCCACAGGTATACAGTGGCCTGGACTTAAAGGGAGCATGTTTATTTGGCTGGTTCTGTGGTACTGAGACCTAACCTGAGCCAGTAGCTGCACAGGTTTTCTGCACCACACTCCATTAGCTCTCTTCTTGTGGCCCCTGGCAGGACCAAGGGATCCCTAGCCTCCACTAATTTTTACCACACTCTAGTCTCCCGTCTTGGGAGAAGAGGCCTTCCTAGGGGAGAGACAGAAAAAAAAAAAAAAACACAAACCAGTCTTTACATAGTTCTGCTTGGCTTGAATTCATAGATTTCAAAGAGAGAAACAATCATGCCCACTGGCTTTATCTCCTGGCCCTCCTGACTAGCCCTGCCAAATGTATTATCAGATGGAGCAGGGGCCAGCAGTGCTTTCCAGGTTTTCATTTGTCCCAGTCAATGAACTGGTCAGGACCATTTGTGGATGTGAAAGATTACTGTTTATTTTAGGGCAGAAATAAGAAAAAGAAAAGAAGTGTTCAGGGAGAAAAGGGTCCTTTGAAGGAAAAAGAGAAGATACATCCTGTAAGTAGAACAGAGCACTGCAAGAGCAAAAGAGCAATGGCAGCAGTCGATTGCTGCTTTCCTCTTGTCTTCTTTGATAATTGGTCCAGGTGGTCCAACTTGAGCTCATGCTAGATTGAAATCAGGTGTCAGGTCCTGTGGGCCCTCATATCAGAAGATTGGTACCTGGTGCAAGGCTGGGCTTGATCCCATGTCAGGCTTGGGTGCTGCTGCTCTGCACCCACAGTTAATAATTTCCTCAATTGGTAGTTCATGCCCAACTGCTCCAGCTACATTGTCATGCCCTAGTAGCCAGGGCTTAGCCTCTTATTGCACTATCCCCATTGAAGTGTTCCAGAAACACTGAGAGTGTTGAGTATAGGAGGGGAAAACACTTGGAGTCTTTTGCTATTAACCCACTTCCTCTTGAAATTAAACAGAACAGCAATGCAAAATATGTAAGTCTCTCAGTGTATACAGTGCATGCTAAGCTAAGTTAAAAGCATTGTGCCTAAATCTCTTTTGTTTGAACAAACAAGGAAACATGATCCCTCATCTACCCTTGCACACAGTGACAGAGGTTGCTTGAGATAGTAGATAGCCAAGTAAAAATACAAAGCACATAAATATTAGCAGTAACTTACTTTGCTGAAGACCAGAGGGTATGGACACGGACATCCTGTCCCAGGAGTGGAGTGGCACAGGCCTCCACTCTCACACATTGGGGGGTGTACCTCCAACAGCGGGCCTCTTTCTTAGCTAGCCCATTGGCAGCCAACTGACAACTGTTTGGGACTTGTGATGTACACAGCCCAGGAACCTGTCTGGGAGGACGAAGTACAGGACATGACCCCTAGAAGCGAAAGGGAAACCTCCAGCTGACACTAAATATACTGATGGGTCTGTCCTTGACCCAACCCCTGCAATAGACAGCAGCAGCTGTCCATCCCAGCATGGAAGTACTCTGGTTTGAAACCAGAACAGGCAGGTCAAGCCAACAGACAGAGTTGCAGACAGTGTGATTGCTTGTGATGCATAAAGAGGGACCACTACATGTGTGCACTGACAGTTGGGTCGTTTTGAGGAGGCTGATGCTCTGGCTGCAGGCTTGTGCAGCTCAGGAGTGACAGATAGGATACCATCCCTTATGGGGTGCTGACTTATGGCAAGACGTATGAGAGTATGGCCAAAAAGCTGACGATGTAGTGGATCATGATTCAGGACATAAGCCCCTCCTCTCACAAGGAAATGATTTGACAGATGCCTTGACCAGGCATTGCAATGCTTGACCACTAGGACTAGCATCGATGAGGGACAAGGACCATAGAGTTAGCCCTTCAGATCAAAGCTCTTGTTCAACATATGGCCCAGGCCTTGAACATTATGCACCAGACTTCGATGTTGTTTACGGATGAAACTGTTCAAATGAAAAAAGTGGTTTTGCAAAACCACATAACTCTTGATTTGCTGACTACAACACAAGAAGATACTTGTGCCCTGCTACATATAGAATGTTACATTTATATACCCCCGACCTTTGAGGGAGTGGGATGTGGGGAACCACTCAGACTTGTGCTCTTACATTCTGCTCTGCTTCATGCTGCCTGCTGTTGATGCTGATGTCTTACACATATGCGTTCTTTAACCTGGGGAACCTCACCAGTGAAAATCTCCCTTGGGCCCCTGAATGAGCGAACAGAATGGCAACCATCAACTACAACTGATCACTACCATATTTTGCTGAGACTTTTTAATAGAAGGCACTTTTGAATAGTGAAATGTTCTCTTTAGGACCTAGAAAATTGTTTTTACTTTGGTTTAAAAGAACATTATATAAATTCAGTTACATAAGAAATAATTCACAGATTTGATATAAAATTTCACTCAACATATACTTATTGCATACATTTTAGTGGACGTACAGGCAATAAAGCAAAAAAATGGATTTATATTGACAATAACTATCTATAGATCATCTATCTATCAATACGCCTTACTCTGGAATGTGATAAGTATTATAATAAACAGAAAATTAAAGCTGAATAAGGAATTTGAATATATAGCTTATATAAGCTATATATTTTAAGTGAATAGATCAGAAGGGCCTTCTATGGAAGATGATTTTTTAAAAATATGTTTTAAAAAGGGAAGATGTAGATTCTGGAAGATAAGAACTCCAGACAGATGAAATCACAGTGCAGAGCCCAGAGTATGTTGGAATCATCTGAAAGATGTCAAGGGGGCCAAAGGGACTGCAGCTGAGCACATGTGTATGGAAGGGATAGGGGCAGACTGTGGTACAGATGTCCGAGGAAGGGCCCATCCAGGGTTAGTAGGACCGGAGTCTTATGAAATTGCAGGCTTGCCCTTAAAAGAGAGTGTACAAATATAAACTTAGGTCGAATGTGAATATTCAAGTAGAATGGCAAGAGAAATTGCAGCAAATTGTAAACTTCATAAAATTGGCAGGCACCACAAACATGAAGAAGTCCTAAAGTGTGATTCAGTGTCTAATGGGACTTCTATGCATGTTCCTGATAGAAGAGAACTGCTGTTTAGACAATTACCAATGTGAATCAATCCATTTACTTATAGTTTTATGGGTTGTAATTAGAAGATTTTCCTACAATCTAGCTTCTTGGGCTGTGCATTTCAATGATTGCTTCTCTCACTCTACCTACACACTTACAGGTATGGGAGCCATAGCACAAGTTTTATCATCAAACACTGTCTGATCTGGGGTCCTCACACCCTAACTTCAGGTGAGTTGGCTAAAGGACATATTTCCTGGAGGTGGCGTCAAGGAACACAGAGTACCTTGTAGGACATGGTAAGGATTCTGTCAAGCACAATAGAGATCTGTGAAAAATTGGGCATAGAGTGACATTATCTGACTTAATCAACTGTATCTGTCCCAACATGCAAATTTTTCTACACTTTAAATGTCTGAGGTTAGAATTATTAGGATCATCTGCATTATCTTACAGTAATTGTCTGCCAGATAGCAGTTTAACCATATGTGGTTCCTTCCCAAGCATAGAGGAACTTGTTCAGGGAGTTTCTTATTATTTTTACTCTTGAGTTCTGTGAATTATCAATTCTATATATATAAATTTCAATTGTTTTTAAAAATACATTTCAAATAGTATACAATGATCTGATATTGGAATGAAAGTTAGGGAAACCAAACAGTACAGCTGAAATTTGATTATAGTGTTGGAGGATTTAAAATCTATAATTTACCCAAATCAATAGCCATGTGTTTCAAAAGACTAAAGAAAAGAAACATATATTGTTCCTAATATACATGTGAAAGTACTGCCTTAAAGTATGCAATGCAACCAGATAGTGTAAAAATGTCAATTATCCTGGTAGTGACGAAAGTATTTTCAAAGCAGATTAATATAGGTATGACTAACGTGATATATTGCATAAGATTATTATCAATGGAAATGGTCATATTTTCATGGAGAATAAGGTCACTAGTGCATATAATACAAATTTCATACAATTGATGACATCTTAGGTTCAGCAACATACGGTAAGTTTAATAAGATTTCTTTCATACCTGGTCTGAAAATAGACCCTACAAAGGGAAGCATAGAAGCAAGGAGGTATTTGGCAGATGATTACCATGATCTAGGTAATTTAGAGCAGGTGGTAACAGTGAAAATGATCAGTTATGGTCAGATTGTGGATGTATTTTTGAAGCTAAATGGAATAGGATTGGATATAGAGTGTGAAGAAAGAAAGGATCAGATCAAGGCCTTTGACTTGAACAGCTGGAAAACCAACGAGGCCATCAGTTGAGAATGGTGCATGGAACATGGTGAAAGAGATTTTAGCAAGAGCACCAGAAGTTTGCTTCTAGGTAGGTTATGTTTGAATGTTTATTAACAGGTAAGAAGGCAGAATATACGGGTCCAGATGCTGGTAGGTGCATGAATGAAATGGTGGAGTATGTAAAGTCCTCTTCAGATTGCTAAGGCTTCTTCAGTGCAGTAGGGAGCAGGACATTAGCTGGCAGAAGTAATAGGGAGGAGATGTTAGAAGTTTGAAAAGAGATGACAGAGTATACAAAAGTCATCTAAGAATTTGCTACTGAAGGGAAACTGATGTTGGAATGGAGATTCTCAGGCCCCACTGTATCACTGGAAACCATTTTTCATGATTCTCAGATTATCTAAAACAGACTAAAGTTTGAGATATTCTTTAGAGAGATTAAGAAAGAAAGATGGCACAGCTGCAGTAAGGGCTCATTTTAGGTTTGCAGAATGAATTTAAAGAAAGAACCATCAGCATAGTTGGGATTTCTTTCAATGAAATACAGTATCAGGACACAGCTGAAGAGGAGGCAAGGAGTTGGATATGACTACGGTTGTAGCTGTTTTAAGGAAGTAGGTTTGAATGAGAATGAGTCAAGGGAGCTGCAAATATATGCAAATATATGCATATGTACATATTGGAGTATATAATCAAATACTTGTTGGTGCTGCTAAGGATGGAACCCAGGAGCTTACACATGGTAGACAAGCACTTTACCATTGAGCTACACTCGTAGCCCTTAAATACATTTTGTTTATTGATAGTGTATAAGTCACAAAAAGTTGTGAGACTCCTGGAATATGATATTAATTAAGACATTCAGTACTCCAGAGGAAATTACAGTAGTTTTCAAAAGGGATTCCTGAAAGTCAACATATTTCCAAGATGAAGAGGAATTAATTTTGGATATTTTAATCTGGTCAGCTGGAAGTAAGGAACTTCTCGATGTCCTCTGAAATTACATCTAAAATTAAACAAAATCTTTCACTGAGATACTTGGTGTTTGTCACATAATCCTTAATGATTAATTTTGTAGCTGGAAGTTTCCAGAGTCAACGTCATCAATGGAAAAGGGCTTGTCTTCAAATTTAGGGCAGATCTACTTGGGCAAATATGAAAAGAGCCCCCAGTGGTTGTGTGTATACCCGTGGTACCTGATGAAATAGTCAGAATCATATTCAGAGACATTGGGCAAAGATCACTCTATTTCTATTTTGACTATTTATCAAGGAGAGTCTAATATGTATGATAGTGGAAAAATCCAAATTAATATAATCATAAGGTCAATAATTTTAGAGCATAAAGAAACTCTAAATACTTGTGCTCAAAATTTCATCTAGTCTAGAGAATAGTGGAGCAGTGTGAATCCTTTCAATATTGAGGAACACTTTCTGGTCCTAGGGAACTAATTCCATAGTTGGCTCTTTCTATTTGCTCTTTTCTATTGACTCTGTCTCCTAATGCTACCAACATTGCTCCCAAGTCTTCCAAATGGAGCAAAAGAATAACCATGATTCATTTACAAATTTTCAAAATCTCATTTAAAAGAATGTTAAAACATCTTACATATCAGCATCAACTCAGTGACCTGCATGGTCCACTGCTCTTCCTTTATTTATTCATATCTGTGTCAGAGTAGGATGTTTAAAAATACATACCTTTGTCCAAAGATATGTGACCATTTCAAAATATGAGGGGAGTTCCAACTGCATTGACACAAGCATGACACTCCCATTAATTCAGAAAAAGATTCCATTAGTTTTATACTGGCTAGGTTAGCACTGTTAATTGATATTGAGCAACAAACCCCTTGGGTATTTTTCACAGTAATTGCTGTCAAGCTATGTCTCTTACATCCAGTAATAGTAATCAATCTTTTGGACTTTAATGCAAAGCTCCTGTTTTTCCTTAATAGGCTTTACTTTGCTGGTTTCACCACATCACTCTATCCCAGTGGATTCCTTAATAATTTTGATTCCACTCTCTGAGATCTCAGCCAATGTTTCTGTGCAGAAAAGGGTAGATGTATGTAGCAGGCCTGAGACTTCAGCCCTTAGAAAGGCCTGCTTATAAGTTTGGCTCTTGGCTGGTGTCCGGGAGTTTGGATCTACAGAGGGCTCTTCATATTCCTTAACTGATCTTGGTGTTTACTGTCCCCAGACAGAACAATAGAGAATCCTGTTATATTTCTGGGAGTTTGGACTTTTGGTACATGGTAAGTACAAAGGTGCCTATGCTACCAACTCCAGTTTAAAACCATAAAGTGAGTCTTAAAGGGCTTACCAGAATCTTCACAATATGTTGCTACACTTTTTATCCTGAGGGAGAAGGAAGTTCTGTGTGATTCCTCATGGGAGACAGTAAACATAAGAGTCCTGTACATGGATTCCTCTTCACTCCTATAGCTTTTTCTCTTGTGATTTTGGTATGTATTCTTACTATATGGCTGTAATAATAAGTTTTAGCCCTAGATATAGGTATAAGCTGAGTCCTATGAATCACTTTCCCATAATATTTTCAATAAATCTCTTAAAGTTTGCATTATTTTGAGGGCCCAAGATACCTCCTCACCTGAAGTACCCAAAGATCTAAATTACCTACCTTAACTATCAAGTAGGGGTGGGAGTTCAAGGGTGACTGTGGGAATCCAAGTACAAGTCTGTGTGTTCACTCATGCAGTGTGGCTAATAATGACAACGAATGTTCAGTGAGTTTCCCCTGTCCATGAAAGCAGGTTCTGTATCTGTGTAATAAGAGACATCATTCCACTGATGTTCCTGGAAAAAGAAGAGCCTCAAGTCAAGCACTTTGGGGAATTCTCCATATGGGGTAAATAAAGACAGATGAAGTTGAGAGGCTAAACAAAGAGGCAGGCACATTCAGGGTTGCATAGAATGCAGTTTATTGAGGGAAATACAGACATAAGAATGACCAAGGTTGGCAGCAAGAATAGTAGATCCCAATGATTTAGGTCAGACGAAGGGACAGTGCATAGACTAAAAGTGCTTTACCCAAGCCAGAATGTACCTGATTTATCTCAACCTAATATCAAACATATCAGGTTGTAGTGATGGCTTCAGCATCCTGTTATAGAGCGCCAATCACATTCTAATGGTTATAATCATCTCTAATTTGCTGGAAAACTATGCAGGGAAAAGTGGCCAGGGATAACCAAGCAGCAGTCATGGCATGTTACAATTTAGGTTGGCTGCAGTCAGGTCAAACTGAATCCCTACAGTGTTCATCAGGGCTATTGCCCAGAAATTTTCTCATAATCTGCTAATCTGGTTTTGGTATCAGGATAATGCTGACCTCTGAAGACAAGTTTGGAAATGTTCTGTCCTCTTCAAATTTTTAAAGAAGAGTTTGAGAAATATTGGTATTAGTTCTTCTGTAAACATTTGAAAGCATTTAGCAGTGAAGCTATCACGTTGCGGTGGGTGAACATTGCCACACAGGAGGTAGGGGACTGACAAATCTCTGTGGTGGCTTTTGCTTCCCCTTTCAACCCTGAAGGGGTGCCTTTCATCCTGGGCTCTGATGCCTTAAGTACTTTCAGTTCTGATCCTTCAGGTCCCCAACCATCCTTTATCAATAACACAATGAATGTCTGGAAAGCTGAGAGTAGGGAGAGGCTGCACACCTATCCTGTGTGGTCCCTGCTTTGCAGATACCCACTGCTAGTCCTGACTTTGTCAAGGAACTGGCACTGGAAGGTCTCCTGCAGTATGTGGGTGTTTCCCCCAAAACTCGTATGTTGAAAATATAATTATTCAATGTAATATGCTGGGAGTTGGAACCTAGTTGGAAGTATTAGGATTATGGAGGCAGAGCCCTTCGCAATGGATAAATGTCTTTCTTGAGTGAGTTCTTGCTCATAGGGGCTGGATTCATTTTGATGTAAAGCAAGTTGTTATAACAAGGCTGCCCCTGTGTTTGTCTCATCTGCATGAACCCCATTTGGCCTTCCATGTTCTGCCATGAGACACTGTAGCATGGAGCCTTCACCAGATACAGTCACCAAGTCTTGTACTTCCCACTTGCTCTAGTTTGGATGTTGAAGGTTCCCAAGGGCTCATGTGTCAAATGTTTAGTCCCTAGAGAGGTACTATTAGGAAGTAGTGGAATCTTTAGTAGGTAGGGCCTAGTGTGAGAGTGTGAGGTGATTTGGGGTATGCCTTTGAAGAGTATTGTAGATCTCTGGTTCCCTCTTTACTCTTTTGCTTCCTGCCCATGAGGAAAGCCATTTTGCTCTGCCACATGCTCTTACCACTATGTACCACCTCAAAATCATAAGCACAAAGCAACAGATGCAACCAATCATGGGCTGGAACTGCTATAAGTGTGAATCCAAAATGAAGTTTTCTTCTTTATAATTTGATTATCTCAGGTATTTTGGTGTAGTGATGGAAACCTCACACAGTAGTATTACTGGGAGGTGGTGGAATCCTTGAGAGGTGGGATTTAGTGGAAAGACATTTGGTCACCAGGGGTGTGCTTTTGGCCTACTGGGCCCCTTCCCTTTTCTGTTTTTAGCCATGAAGCAAGTGGTTTTCTTCCACTACACACTTTCATCATGACATGCTGAATTCTACAGGGGTAAAGTATGAGGCCATCCAATCGTGTATTAAAAGTTCCAAAACTACGAGCCAAAATAAGCCTTTAATCTTTCTAATTTAATTTTCTCAGGTACTTTGTTATAGTGATGGAAATCTGACTAACACATCAGCCTCTAGAACCATGAACCAAAATAAAACTCCTGCATAAATTACCTAGTCTCAAGGCTGTTATAACAACAGAAAATGGACTAAGGTGTTCTTTCATTCAGTATATATTTAATGCTACCTGCTGATCAAATAGATTATAAAAAATGATACTTGGTTTTCTCATGAAGCATACTTTGTATTTTTTTCTTCCAATACATTTTATTGTGATTAATTTATAAAAGTAAATGAAAATACTTTTTAAAAGTATAGCTAATTGATCTAGGAAAATAGTGAAAGCCTTTAAACTTTTAAAAATAAAACAAAAAATTACATACACTACATTTAAAAAAGATTCACATATAAATAAGGCTAGCTTGTGCAAAATATTTTTCTAGTGTAGGCCAAATATGTATTGTTTCTCTCAAGTACATATAGTACACTGCTAATCTACTTGGATTTATAGAATACTGTTTGGAATAGAATCTGATAATGAGAAAAAATAAATTTAAATACAGTAGTTTTAATAAAATTACTGCTACAACACCTAATATAATCTGTATTACAGTAGAAAGCCTTTTGTAGCTTGGTTCATCAAAATCTAATACAAAACAGGAATACTGGAAATATAACAAGACTATTTTTCCTCTCTCCTAGAATTCTATTTTAATAAAAATCAAATCCATGCCCTGAAATAAATTTCAGGGGAAACTATTACCCTTGTTTGAAGGTGATTGGTGTTTGATATCCAGGCCAATGTTGCTCAGGCTAGTGTTGTGCTAGGCACTGGTACATAACTAACTTTACTTAAAACAAATTTCAAGACTTACAGTCTTTATGAGGCAGTAGTGTCATATTTAAGAAATTTTGCTTTTCATTTAACCTCTGTCCTCAGAAGGAAGTCCAACAGAATAATAAAGGAACATAAGCAATGTTTGGAAAACTTTCAGTCAGCATCAGAATTGTTTCTGTGGCCTGTGCAACACTAGAAAAATTTTCTTTTTTGGTATCACAGTCATAGTGCAGATTTACCTTTCTAAATAACTAAGCAACATCTTGAGCTACAATTATGTAGTTAGTTTTCTGTCACTATGATGAAATATCTGCGATAATTAATAATTATCTGAGATAATTATTTAGCTCACTGTTCTGTAAATTATCAGCCCAAGATAAGGTGGACTCATTATTGCTTTCAGTCTCTAGTGAGGGTGCCAGATGGCAATCACGGGGAACATGAGCTCATCTCATGCCTAGAAAGCAAAAAAGAAAACGAGGAAGGAGTCAGGGATCCCAATATCCCATTCAAGGACAAGTGTCCAATAACCTTACTTCCTCTGCTAGGCCACACGTTCCCAACAGTGCCACACTGGGGACCAAACCTAAACCATAGCAGACTTTACAGAGTCTAAGAAGAATACTTTCATTAACCGCTAGACCCATAAAATCACCAGATTCATGCAAAATCTGAAGAAAAGATGGCCAACACAAACGCTGTAGCAGAAGAAAGTTTCACTACTTAGACAAAAATCTATTACAGAATTGTTATCTAAAAGGATTTTTAAAGGGCCTAAAAATTAAGGCACTATGACTCCATTATTCATGAAGCACCCTCCACCCCAGCACTGTAATCAGATGTGAGGAAAGAAATCACAGACAGTGAAAACTGGATTTCTGATTAGATGGGGGCAAAGGACTGTGAGTTATCAAACAGGGAACCGTGACTTACTGATTGTGGAGCAGGAAACCCTGATTTGGGGCATAATCTGTGAACTGGAAAGAAGAGCACGGGAAGAAAGATGAAAAAATGATGGAGAAATCAAAGACAAAGCAATTCTTTAGAATTCAAATTCTGTTTTTGTTTACCCCACTCAGGAAGCTATCATTCACTCCTATACTCTCCTCTTTTCCAGTTTTCCCCTTGCTTTCAACTTCCTGGCATTAATGCAAAAATGATGCTAACATCAGTGGTGATGTTGTTATTATGAATAATAAGGGGCATGGCATTGCATTCCTACATACCTCCTGGGGGTCGTGGAAACATTGTCTTGAGGTCTGCCTTTGGTCTCCCACTCCTTTTGCTCTGGTATTATTCCCCTGCTCTGCTTCCTGGGTGTTATAAACTAAGCAGCTTTTTTCTACCACACCCTTTTACCATGAAATTTCTGCCTTGCTGCCTGTTGACCATGTACAAAGCTCCTGAAATTGTGAGTTTAATCAAATCTTTCCTCTCTTAAATTGTGGGTGGTGGGTATTGTGTCACATACATTAAAAAGCTGACCAATATAGAAAGTTGGTATCAAGTAAAGTTGTCAGACTATACTTGAACATGTAGTTTAGAAGCCTTTGAAACTGATTTGGGTGAAGAGTTTGAAAAGGTTTGAAGATGTGGGTTAGAGAAGCACTAGAATGCTATATGCAAAGACAGATGGGTGATTCTGGTCAGAGCTTAGAAGACCAGAATTCTGATAGGAATGTTCACAGTGAAGGCCAGCCTCAGGAGCTTTCAGTTGGGAACAAGAACGCTACTGGCAGTTGGATAAAGGCTATATGTGCTATGCTCTGGCAAAAAAAAAAAAAATGTCTACATTTTGCCCATGTTCTAAGACTTTGTGGTATACTGAGATTAGGGGCAGTGGAGTAATTAATGTGGTGGAGGAGACTTCAAGATAGTCTAATATCCAGGTTGTGGCATGGGTACTACTGGTGGCTTTTAGCTAGACTAAGAATAAGACCCAGGGGCACAGAAAAGAGTTAAAATTTGAAAAACTTAAATTTTTGCCAGAAGGAACCACCTGTAAAGTTGGGACCAAAAGAGGTATAGCTACTAAACAGATGAGTGCCATTAAAAAGAAACCAAGTGCTTTGCACAGGGACAAGAAAGACGGCTTCAGGGAGTCTCAGGAATCAGCAAGATCCTGCCCATTGCAGGCTTTAAGGAGCAACAGTGTCAACTTTTCATTTGCAAAAATAGTCCTTGCCCTCCCTGCTTGAGAAGGACCTCCTAGGGTATTGTTTCCCTGGGATTCGTTCAGCATGCTCAGTCATCCAGCACTTCACAGGTTTCTGTGTGGTCTGAGGGGGCTGGCTCCTGCTTGGGATAGGAGCAGACCTTTAGTTACACACATGCTGCTAATTTTACTGGCACACAAAGTGCAAATGAAGGGTCAGAGAGGCTTGCACTCAGATTTCAAAGGTAGGCGTGGTAGGCCAGGCAAGGAAATCCTAAGAGAGAAGAACATGAAGCAGTGGGAATGAATTTAAAGGTGTAGTAGAGATCTCAGGAAGTCTGAGATGCCAGAAATTTGGGTGTCTGCCATGGAAAGCTGCAGGCTGTGACAGAGGTCAGTCCAAGGAAGAGGGCTGCCACTGGCATGTGGGCTGCCACTGGCAAAGCCATAGCTGTGAGGCTGCCCAAGCCCTCTGGAACTGAGTTTTACCACAGTGTGCCCCAAATACCAGATATGCACCTCCAGAATTTAATGTTTTCCCTAGTGGGCTTTAGTCTGTCTTTGGTCTGATTCTTTTTTATTCCCCTATTTCTCCATTTTGGAGTGAAAATGTTTACTCTGTGTCTTTTTACCTTGGGATTATGCACCTTGTTTTTAATTTTTACAGAGGTTCACAGATGAAAGCTTACCTTCAGTCTCACAGGTGACGTGGACTCAGACATTTATAAAATGCTGGAACTGTTGAAACTTTGGGGAAGGGATTATTGCATTTCTGGTCCTACATGGGATAGTTGTATTATGTTAAGTAGAGTTATGATCTTGATATTGTCTTTATTTGGAGATTAAACATGGTTTAAACAGATGTGTTTGTGTAGCAAAGGGGTGGCTAGGGAGGAGTTTGATGGTTAGGAAGGAGTTTCAACTCAATTGACTTTAGAATCTATCCCAGGGATTGGTGGAGCACACTTCCAATTGTGCCTTGGGGGGTCATAGAGGTGTGGCCTTGGGGTCTATGTCTGATCTCTTGATTCTCTCTGGTAGTGTTCCTTTGTCCTGCTTCCTAGCCAGTGTGAACTAAGTAGCTTTTCCCAGTAACACCCTTATGCTATGAAGTTTCTACACTGGAGCACGCCAACCATGTACTGACTCTCCCCAAACCACACGCTATGTCAAACATTTCCTCTTTTAAATTGTGGGTGTTGGATACTGTGTCTCAGCACAGAAATACAAAGGACTTTCTATGTCTCAAATTACCAATAAACCTTTAGTTTATGTTCAAATAGTAATCTGTCTTTACTACAGGATGTGATAATCTTTGGGTGGAGGCTTGGTTATTAGAAGCAGAAGGGATTTTTATTGATGAAAATAAATGGAGAAATGTGAGGACCTTTGTGTATAGAATACTTAAAATAATCTAACATGAAACCCTCACTAAAAACATAATATCTTTTTTGTACAATTAAAAAATAAGGGCAACAGTGTTTAATTTAAAGTTGAGAATCATAAATATTCTAGGCAGCACCTAGAAACTGGCTCTCCAGCCTGTGTGTTCAGCATAAACTTATAGAATAGCTGAGATTTCAATTTGGATTGATTTCAACATTAACTGTGGAATGTTCCATATAAGACTTTTCTTTTTGTTCATAACTAATTATTGAACTCTAACTTCTAAATTTATGAAAAGTAGATGAAATATTTTCTTTCCTGTCAAATCCAGGACATAATTTATAATTTAATAAATTGTTATTAAAATATTTACCTTATAGTCTAATGGGATAATAACAAATGAATAAGTAAAATACCATGGAATCTGATCTTCCTCAAAACCA
Organism: Chinchilla lanigera; assembly: GCF_000276665.1. NCBI lineage: Eukaryota > Metazoa > Chordata > Mammalia > Rodentia > Chinchillidae > Chinchilla > Chinchilla lanigera. The sequence continues at coordinate 448,716 of NW_004955587.1, forward strand.
CCAAAGAGTTACTGAGTGACTGCAAAACTCAAAGCTCTGAAATACAGAATGCAAGTGAATTTAGAGATTTTTATCTCTCTAGTAAGTGTTCTTGTATAATTTTTGTGTCTTGATACATTCTAAAAAGACAGCTAATGTCTGCTAATTCTTAGGATACAAATGAAATATTTTTATTAAAGGATAAGATCCCTTCTATCAATATAGAAATAAAATAAATTTAGGTTCTATCTGAAAACAGTTAAAAAAGATGAAAACTACTAAGGCCCTAACCTATTCTTTTGATACTAGGAGAATGAAGGAAGTTATTCTACTTATTTCCTCTTTACTTAAAAAAGCACATTAACAATTACTGTTATAATTTGAATATGTCCCACAAAAAGCACACGTTAAAAGCTTAATTTTCTGTGCCACAGTGTTAAGAAGTGGGACCTTTGAGAGGTGATAAGGTTGAGAGCTCTACCCTTATGAATAAATTGATACCAATTATGAAGGGACTGGAGGTGGTGAGCTTTATCTCTTTTTCACTCTTTTTGAAATCTTGCTCTTCCCCTAGAGGGTGACATAGCAAGAAGGTCCTCACCACATGTGAGTTCCTTGATCTTTGATCCCCAGACTCCAGACCTGTAAGAGGTAAATCGCTATTTTTTATAAATTACTCAATCCCAAGTATTCTGTTTATAGCAGCACATAAGGGGCTGAGACACCTAGGTAGCATTCTATATCTTTAGCTGTGTTATGAATTGTGTATAGTATCATGATTCATACTGTGGTTTTCTTTAAGTAACCCTTATTGAGATAGTGTGTATATACTCTTACTAAAATAAAAGTTATAGCTTTGCAACTTATGTTCATGATAATGCTTGGATTTTTTTCCTTACCAAAAGCTTCATTTGTCAAAATTTGAATGAAGCATTGAAAAATACAAATTTACAAGATGAGTTAAGAAATATTAAAAAGGAATTATTTCACATATATACATGTACTCTCTCCTAAAAATGTAGAGAATGCTGTATACTGATTCCAAAAAAAGATTTAAAAGAAAAAATGAATTTTAGGAAAAAGTATTTGATTCTTCCCATATTACTTGTATTATAAAATGATTAAAAGAACAATTGTGGGTTTTGCAAAAATACTAAAGCTAAACAAAAACAAACCTTCACACGCACACACACATAGCTAGCTCAAATGTTCAAAAAGCCTAAAAATGTCTCTTTTTAAAAGTAAGTGAAATGAGAACTAGCTGGTTATTTTTGTGATTTTATTGTTAGACAATTTAATATGGAAATTTGCTAACAAATTCTTCGTAAATGTTTTCATCGTCCATTGTTCTGTCACTTGAAACAGATCTAGTGAATTTAATCAGCAAACAAACAATAAGTAGAGAAATTGCATGTTAGCAATTGCATTAGTATAACCAACTGTGACTTTGTGACAGTAACAAACCACAGAGTATGTCAAATTTAACCATGGTCCTAAATTTATGCTCTGAAGCCAATCTATCATCAGGACAATTTTATCAGTAGACACAGACAGTGGCTGACTTTATATACTATTTTCGCAATTTGCATCATTAGTGGTTTTAGTTTCTTCAAAGGTGTTATAAAAAAGTGCCACAAATTGGATGGTTTAGAACAGTGGACAGGGCTGGAGATATAGCTCAGTGGCACAAGCACCTGCCTGGCAAGTGCTGGGTCCTGAGTTTGATTCCTAGTACCAAGAAAAAAAGAGAAATAGGACAGTGGACATTTATTATTTCACTGTTCTAGAGGCTAGAAGTTAGAAATGAAGGTGTTTCTGGGGCTTGTTCCTTCAGAGCGCTATGAGGGAAGGATCGATTCTAGGGCTCTCTATTCGGCTTGTAGGTGCAACAATAACAATCTGTCTTCATGTTCACTTGGTATTCTCTCTAAGCATATGCCTGTGTATCCAAAATCTCCTTGCTGTGAAGACATCTGGATGGATTTGTGAGTCACACTAGCAAACTTCTTTTTCTTAGATCTGCAATGACCCTATTTCTAAATAAGGTCACATTCTGAAGCACTGGTGGTTATGACTTCAGTGTATGAAATTTAGAGGGATACAGTTGAACTCATAATATATTCTATAACAGATTAGTACTGAGAACTTTATGTGTAGATAAAACAAGAGGGTAAGAGTGTTCCAGATGAAACATTTACCTGTCTTTCACAAGAATCTCAAAGAATTCCCAAATTAGTGCCAACTCTTGCCTATCAATCAAATTGAATTCTTGAAATGTATTGTTCAGCTTTTCTTGTTCCTGGGACGTAATAGCCAACATCCACAACTTAAAGGAGAAGTTTAATTCAACTCATTATTTCAAGCAATTTTGTCCATCTTAAGCTGGTTCCAAGTTAAAAACCTCTTGACAGAAAGAATGGCATGCAGGAGAAAGGCTTCTTAGTTCATAGTGGACAAGAAGCAGAGTAAAACAGTGCAAGAGAAGGAGCCAGGGGCCATATGTAATACCCAAGCTAAGGCTTTTATGACCCACCCAGAACATGGCAAAATGTGCTTTACTAAACTGCTAGATGTTTTTGAATCCAAACCAAGTTGACATATCACAATTAATGGGCACATTAGCAAATGAAAGCCCTTAATATGTAATTAGTTCACTGCGCACAGGTCACTCACTTGTCTGATCCCCATCAGACAGAACGTTTATGTACATAATGAGATTCACAAGCAGGTTCCTTACAGATAGGCAGTGAGACTGCAAAAAATCTGCAGTGTTAACTGTCATTCAGTGATTGAAGCCCTTTTCTGCCAATTTAACAGCTCCTCTCACATTGCTACATCCACATATCCTCACTGTTCATACTGACAAAATCTTTCAGGGACGTTCTTCTCTGATCCAAATGTTTTAAAAGAATGGCTGTTGAGGAAGCTCACTTTCTTTTGTTAGAGTGGCACTCCTGTCCTGGAGAATCTACCAAATTCCAGTTCACTCTAAGTATTTAGAGTCAGCACAGTGGAACTGAGAGGGGGTGGACAGTCCCTTCCCCATTCTGTGAACACTGAAGCTCAAGCCACTCTTCCTCTGTCTATAGTTTAACTGGTGAAGATTCCTGTGCTGCCTCTCTGACCTCATCAAACAGAACAGTGGGCTGCACTATATCGTATAAGAGAAGGCTTTGCACACATCACAGTTATTTATGTTTGACAGTAATCAAATATACAAATATATATACTGTGGTAAATTATATGAAGGGAAAGAAATCAATTCTATAAAGAACCCTAGTTTCCTTATCTATAAGGTAGGTAATACGCTATAAGTTTGAAGGATTAAATGAAATAATACATAAAAAACAGTTTGTGAGACACCTGGTATTCAAGAAATATTCAATATATGTTATTACTGAAGGTACTTTGGAGAAATGGAACCAATGCAAATACAGACTTACTATGAGAACCAGCTTATGTGATTATAGAGGCTGAGAAGTCCCTCCATCTTCCACATACAAGCTGGAGAACTAGGAAATTGCTGGTATAATTTCATATGATTGCCAAGGCCTAGGTAGCTAATGTCTGAGGCAGAAGATGGACGGCTCAGTTTAAGAAGAGAGAGAATGAATTAGACATACTTCCATCTTTAGTCTGTTTGAATGCTCACAGGATCCTATGAAGCCTGACTACACTGGTAAGGACAGTTTTTTACTCAATCCACAGGTTCTTTTCACAGTAAATTCATATCAAGTGGCCATTTAAATACATCTTTCGTTTTTTGGTTTGGTTTTTTTTTTTTTTTTTTTTTTTTTTTTTTAATTTTTTTTTTTGGTACAGGGAATTGAACTGATGACCTCAGCCTTTCCAGGCAAGTGTTTATGCCACTGAGCTATATCCCCAGCCCCTAAATACATCTTTCATCTTTAGAACTTTATGAGGAATTCCAAACACTTCCTTAATTAAATGGTTGTAACATGTATAGGACAGACCATTATACACTGTGAAATAAATTCAAACTCAAGCAAAGATTCTCCTGGGCAGGTATAAAATTCAAGAGAGGACTGCACTTTCTACATCATAATAAAGATGACTGTTATATTCATGAAATCATTAATAAGTATCACTCTTGCACAATAAGCACTTTATGTATTGATGCATAACTCTGACAATCCATGCAGGTGGGATGTACCATTATTTCTATGCAGAGAGGAGCAAAGGGAAGCTTAGAGATGTTGGAAATGTCCAAAAACCTATTACAGAAGCTGCATTGTAACCAGATTTTTTCTAAACATTAGACATTCTTTGATACACATTATTTCATGTCTATTTTGTATCATTTTGTGCCTTTCTTTAGAGCTCTAGCATGCAAAACATCATATTCAAAGTTGAAAAAGTGTTCTCTTCAGAACACATCCACATCATAGAAACAAGGAAGTCGTGTTTGGGCCTCAGTGTTGTCTCTGTAGTTTACTCTGGACCAAGGAAAATTTCTCATCCAAATTTTGGTAAAGGAGAAAAGAATCCATCAGATATTCTCAAGGGCCATTAAAATGGTCAGTAAGACACTTGACATAAAATGCTGTCCTCTCAGGGGCTGGGGATTTAGCTCAGCGGCAAAAGCGCCTGCATGGCAAGTGCAAGGTCGTGAGTTCGATTCCTGGTACCGGAGAAAAAACAAAAAAAAAATGCTGTCCTCTCTCACTGCTCTGTTCTTACTGATATCAAAATGAGGCCAGATGGACCAACCTAGGATCTCAGAGATTACTTCCTGGTCGCTAAAGGTCAGAAAGCCTCTGTGAAGACCCTCCAAGCTGGAGTATGCTTTTGCTTAGATCAGGTATCTGATTACGTAAGTATGAGAACAGTTATCCTGGGGTAAATTCAGGAGCAGAGCTAAATAGCTCGAATGTGCACCACTGCTTCTAGTTTTGAAGACTTCTTCACACTTCCCTGAAAGTTAATCTTATGCAGTCTGAAGAAGTAGGGAGTATGAGTCCTTGCACTCTCTCTCCAAGTCTTCCAAAAGCCTTATGCTCTCTTCATCATAATGTTTTTTTCCTCCTCTTTGTTTGAAACAAAACAAGACAAAACTACCTTTAAGTGTTTTACTTTTAATAATTTAATTTCCACTAATATACCTTGTCTCTCCTTCTTTTTCTATTTTTGTTGTTCTTTTTACTTTTAAGATTTTTTCATGGTAAGAACAATTAACATAAAATATACAATACTCTTTTTAAAAAACTTTAGTGGTGTTGTGGATTGAATCTATGGCTTCACATATACTAAGCACATACTTGACCACTGAGTTATACCCATAGCCCCATTTTCTTAAAATTTTAAATGTTCACTACAGTATTTTCCACTTTTGGTACAGTGCTCCTCCATTCTCCCCCTTTGTGTTGCACTTCTAGAAAGGAACACACACTTCTTAAGCAAATTCACTTTCACTGTTTCAAATACTTCCTATGAACTGGTAATTGACAGTTGTGATATCTTTGTCCCACACTCTTCCTGAAAGTTTCCAAGTTCAACTTCAAATAGACCATCAGACATTTATACATGCGGATGCTACCCAGACCTCAACTCAACCTTTTGTATGCCCCATTCATTACTGTCTAGCTATTCAGCCCTTGAGAAAAACTTCCATAAATACTGCTTAATTATAGGACCGACCCGCTACTCCTCCTACTGAGTTATCAGCCCCAGAGCAAATAATTATCATTTTGCCACACACCAGACCTGGAAATCATTCCTCCCCTCCGCAGACACATTGAACTACTAAATCAAATAGCTCAACCCTTCCCCTAAAATATCACTCAGATGCAACCTATCTTCCCCATTTCTATTACCTTACTTAATGCCCTATTCATCTCTTTTCAGTGCTCCCATGTGACCTCCAAACTTGGTTTCCTTATTACAGTATGGTTTTCTTTAAAATTCACCGTCTACATAGCTGAATAAATCTAAATGCTTGCTTGTACGATGCGTGTATATAAGGATGAGCACAGGTGCAAATCTAAGGGTCTCACTCCTAGGTGACAATGTCGGGATGAAGAGGCATAAACTCCTCAGTGTGGTACCATGTCCCTTCAATCAGTGCCTTTCTACTGGCCATGCTTGTTGCCTCATATTCTTTGCCTTATTATTTAAATATAATCTATTATTATTTCTCTCCCTAATGGTTAAGAACCAGTATAAGTCCTCCAAAAAGCTCACTATGTTGAAGGCTTGGTTGCTGATGGGCTTTCTGGTAAGTGACTGGATCATGACTGTGCTAACTTCATGAGTGGATTAATCCATTGATGAGGTCATTATTTAATGACATTATATGGAGATGATGAAAACATGGCAGTATTGGGAGTTGACCATTAGTATGTGACCTTGATAGTCTTTTGGTCCCAGGCCACTTTCTTCTTCGGCCCTTTCCCTTTCACTCTGCTTTCTAGCTATTATGAAGTAAGCAGCTTTCCTTCACTACACCCAAGATGGAGCAAAAAGTGCAAGCTCAATTTTTTAAAATGGGTGTGACTTTTGCTGCTGTTAACACCGATGGACCTTAGATTTCAGATTCCTCAGACTTTGAACAAGTTTCTAGGGAGATTTTGGGCCTTTAGCTTCAGACTGGAATGCATAATTGGTTTCTCTTCTGAGACTTTCAGCTTCTTGGACTGAGCAGCTACTGGTTTCTCTGATTTTTCAGTTTGAAGATGGTACTGTTGAATGATCCAGCTTCTGACTGCATAAGCCAATCTAATAAATCCCCTATTATGATACACACATTCTATTGCTTTTGTTCTTCTAGAGAACTATGGCTAGTATGATCCTCATATTGAAAAATACAGCTGTTTTTGCCTAGCTATATATATTACTTTTGACTTGAGAAATACATGCAGCTTGATAGGCACAGATGGAAGATATCAAATGATTTCCTGGGTCCTTTCAGGAAAAGGTCCAAAAAAGATATAGTTAAAGCCTCTTAAACGACACTGAATTCAAGGGTCATGAAGGCAAAGATATGGTTTTGGATACAGGAGAAGAAAAAGCCATGGGAACCAGACAAGCTTTTCTCAGCAGTAGAATTCATTGAAAACATTTCTTCTCGAGATAGTGGGAGGTGAAACCTTTTAAAAATTTAGGAGAATGAAGAAAGTTCACCTTAAACTATTCCTGCAGATCAAAGTAACTTATGAAAAAAAATTGAAACAACTTTATAGCTTTCATTTTGGAACTCTAAGCAGCTCTGGGCTCTGGTGTATTTTTTTTGTTTGTTTGTTTAAGAGAAAAAACTCATCCTAATCTTAAGAAAATGATCATAGAAAATTTTCAGGGTAGTATGCTTATTGTTGAATTGGGGTGAATCTTATCATTGAAACTATTGTCTCCAGGTTTGTTATATGCCGGGAATACACCAAGACTTCAGCTAAGTCTGGTGACGGATAGCAAAGGATATTCATGGAATGAGTCCTATTAATTCTCTTGCCCAAGGTAAAGTTCACTATTTTAACTCAGAACATCTGGATTTAAACTTTCTCTGCCACTTACTGGCTGTTGGATCTGAGGCAAGACATTTTAAATTCTCTGAGCATAAAATTTCCTATTTATAAAAAGGAGACAAGTTGTTCTTGCAAAGAATTTAGAAAGATTAAATGACTTAAAAATAAATGAAAGTTCTCAGAACATGGTAAAATGATAGTTATCAGTACTTTCAACTCTAGCTGGCCTGTTTTCCATAATGCAGGAGTTACTTTGATCCTCAGTCTTATGGAGTTAACAAACATACCAGGAAATTGCAAGTTAAAAACATGGACCACACTTCAAAGCTATAAAATCAATATAATATATTAGAAGACAGAGTGGTTGGGTAGTCAACTCAGCATCTAAGGCTACATGGTCAGTGGAAAACCAGAAACCCAGAGCCAAGAAAAACAAGATCACTGAAGTCAAGTTTTGTGTGATGGAAAATACCTGTAATTCCTACTACTCAGGAGGCTAAGGCAGGAGGATAACAATTTCAAGCCTAGCCTTGGCAACTCATCACGACTCTGTATCAAAATTAAAAAACCAAAAGTGATAGAGATGCAGCTCAGTACTCACTGGGTTCAGTCTCCTGGCACCACAAAATAAAATCACTAAAACCAAAACCCACAGAAACACAGAAACTATACTGCTTCAAAACCAAATCAGGAGCTTTAGCAGGGATTAAGGAGGAAATTCCGGGTGACAGGGGCAAGCACATTCATAGAATTGTCACTAAAATATGCCATAGTAACCTTTGCCTTATTTGTATGACAAAAATCATACCATACAGGAAAGACCTAAATGATAACGGATCATACCTTGCATGAAGAGACATAATGGGGAAAAAGTACAGACAAAACAGAACTCCACCTTCACATATAGCAACATCATTTGGTGCCCACAGATGCCATAAAAGCTGAACATCTTTTTCCCTTTGCTTGAATCAACGTAGGATTTCTGTTCACCATGTGCTACTTTCCTTGTGCTCAAGCTTAAGAATCAAAAAGCCTTGTTCTTCTTCACTGTGCTTCTGTTTAATTTGGCTGATAACAGAAGAAGGCATGGAGTCAGTAACAATAGTATAGAGAAAGTATTCTAACAAAAATAAAGATAGAACTCTTGACCAATGATCTAAAAATATATTACACAATGTTAGGAAAACTGACTTTAAATGATCATACACTTAAATCTTTTTTTTTTTTTTTTGTCTTTTTGAGACAGGGTCTTGCAATACAGTTCAGACTGGCCTTGAGCTCACTTTGTAGCTCAGGCTGGTCTCAAAATCACAACAATCCTCCTGCCTCAGCCTCCCGAGTGCTGGGGTTACAGGCGTGCACCACCATGCCTGGCTCACTTAAATCATTTTTATACCTGGATATTTACAATTCCAATTCTGGTTATTTTCCTGTTTGACTTTAACCTCTATAATAAAGATTTAGCACATATGGATACTAATGATTATCTTCAGCAAGGTGGATAAAAATGTTTTATCTACCATGGTTTCCATTGACAAATGAAGTCTTACAAGTAAATATCAGATAGAAATTATCATTATAACTAACAAAATATTAACTATGTCCTTTTGGATGTTACTTGTTTGATATCCTTGCTATAGCCTTATTTTTCACCAAATGTTTCTTGAACACCCATAAAACGTCCACACTGTGATAAGTATTATATAAACATGAAGATGATTAAAGCACAGTCCTTACACACAAGATGAAGAGCATTTAGTAAAAGGAAGCCCTTAGTAGTAACTGATTTTAAAAGGGCCAGCTGTAAAAGGGTTGTATATAAGAGGAGTGTAAAGTATGCTATGCTCATAGGTAAAAGAAATAGATTACTTGTAGCTGCAGAAATTTAGCAGGATCCATAAGGAATATTATTTTGAACAAAGGCACAGAGGATGTATTGATATTTATTTTAGACATGACAATAGAGGATTGTGGCTCACACCTAGGCCAAGAAGCAAGCAATGACACAAAAGTTGGTAAGAGCTGAGTATATTCAGAAATGCTACCTACAACAGCATGCCAGAATCCAAGGACTATAAAGTAAGATGAAATTGTAAAAGGTCAAGAGAAAATTGTGGGAGGTGTTCAATTGTTCAATTGTGTTCAGTTGAAAAGCTAGGTGCTCTTCCTACATGCAGAAATGCAGTGAAGGGAGAATACCATGATGAGTTTTTGTTCTGGAGAAGTGTATAACTAAAGTCAATATGATGGATTTATTGCAAGGTTGAAAGAGAGATGAAAGGGAAGCCAATTATCTAAGATACAATGTTCAGAGATAAAGGGCTAGGAAGAGTGCTCTCATAATCGTATTTGTGGGTTTTTATGTCTTTGTTTTATTTTGAATAGTGGAGATTGAACCCAGGGTCTTAGTGCTGAGCTACATCCTCAGTCCTTTTTCAATTTTTTTTTTTTTAATTTTGAGACAAGATCCTGATAGGTTGGCCATTTGCAAAGCTAGGTTCAAACTTGTAATCCTCTTGCCTCAGCCTTGCAGAGTCCTGGAATTATAGACTTGTACCGCCATGCAAACCCATGTGTGGGTTTTGATTTGACTGTGAATGGTGAGCACAAGTGGTAGAGTTAGCAGTACGATGCACCCTTTCCTAAAGAGCGTTCTGTTGTGGACTATACAGCCTGCATGTGAGCATGTTGTAACTGAGTCATGAAAAAATCACTAAAAATCATATAATAATTTTAAAAGTTAAAGTATAGAGACATGTTCCTACTGTCTAAGGCTACGGATTGGACATGGCTGAGCTAGAATAGAGATGAAAATGTTTATCTGCAGCAAAGTCTAGCTATGGCTGCTGTGAAGACTCCTCTGGTCCTTTTAAATGAAGAAGGTACACCATACGTTAGAATTGATCATGTGAGAAGGCCTTCTTAGCCAAGGGACCTGTAATATAATAAATGAACCTGATATAAACGTAAACTTGAAATGATCTCCATTATTCTGACACTACATACCCCGTATTTTTCTTTTTTTGTCCTCTCTGTAGTTGCTTTAAGCTTTCTTTAGCCTTTTTCTTCTATAATTTACCCTAATTTTACATAGAAAAATAGTGTCAACCTAAATAAATGACTTAATAATGCACCTTAAATTCCTAAAAAAATAAGAAAATTCCAAATCCAATGATAGTACAAGGAAGGATATCTTAAAGATCAGAGCAGAAACTTATGAACTTCAGAATAAAAAATAAAACAACACAAAGAATTAATGATTTAAAGAGCTGGTTGCTCAAAAGAATAAATAAAATAGGAAAAAATGTAGCCAATCTCTATAAAAATAAAGGAAAAGATCCAAACCAATCCAATTAGAATGAAAAAGGCAGAGTTACAACAGACACTGCTGAAATCCAGATTAGTAGTAACTGTTTTCAGTGAAAAGTTCCACTCCAATAAAAGGGAGACTCTAGAAGAAATGGATATATTCCTAGATGAATATGAATTACCAACACTGAACCAAGAAGAGATAAAAACTCTGATTAATCCAATAACAAGCAATGAAATTGAAGCTGTAATAAAAGACTACAAACCAACAAAAGCCCTGGAACCTGATGGATTCACTACTATTTTCTGTAAAACTTTAGGAGAACTCTACTGCCAGTCTAAATCTACAAACTTCTTAATAAAATTGAAAGAGAAGGAGTACTTCCAAACTCATTTTTGAACGACTGTATTATCCTGATTCCAAAATGAGACACTCTACTAAAAAAAGAGAAATATAGACCAATCTCTTTAATGAAATAGAATTCAAATATTCAAAAACAGAAAAACAGAATGCAACAAATCATCAAAAAGTTCTTGCATCCTGACCCTTTGGACGTCATCCCAGGGATCACTCAATATTTGTAAATGAATAAATGCAATACATCACATAAACAGAAGCAAGGACAAAAAAGGCACGATAATCTCAATAGACACAGAGAAAGCCTTTGGCAAAATCCAACATCAATTTGTGATAAAAACTCTGAAGAAAATAGGTATAGAAGGACCTCATCTCTTTCTGATAAAAGCCATTTATGAAAAGCCTGTCAATATCATATTAAATGGAGAAAACCCCAAAAGCTTTTCCTCTAAAATTAGGAAGAAGACAATGATATCCACTATCACCGTATCTCTTCAATATAGTACTCAAAAGATTACCCAGAACAATCAGGCAAGAGAAAGAAAAAAGAAGGTTACAATAGGAAAAGAAGAGAAGCTATCCTAATACATGGAATATTAGGAATATTCCGATCCTCTACATGGAAGACCCCAAAAATTCCACCGTAAGATATCTAGTACTAATTGCCAAATTCAGTAGGTTAGCAGGATACAAAATTAATGGACAAATATTGCAAGCATTTTTGTACACCAATAATGAACCCACTAAGAAAGAATTTAGAAAAACACTGGCATTCATGACAGTTTTAAGAAAAATTAAATACTTAGGAATTAACCTAATAAAGGAAAGGAAAGAACTCTACAATGAAAACTGTAGTACTCTGAAAAAGGTGATTGAAGTGGACTTCAGAAAGTGGAAAGATGTCCCCTGTCCGCAGACAAGAAGAACCAATTTTGTCAAAATGAGCATACTACCAAAATTGATATGCAGATTTAATGAAATTCCAATCAAAATACCAACAGCATTCCTCACAGAACTATTAAAAAAAACTATTTTAAAACTCATAAGGAAAAAAAGATAAAATTCATAAGGAACCAGAAGAGACCAAGAATAGCAAAAACAATCCTGGACAACAAACTCCAATCAGGGGGCATCACAATCAAGGTTTACAAGTTATACTACAGAGTGGCATTGATTTAAAATCGCATTTTACTGGCACAAACTCCAACATTTGGATGGATGGAACAAAACAGAAGATCCCTAAAGATCTCCAGGCACATTCAGCCATTTGATCTTTGACAAAGGAACCAAAAATATTTGCTGGAGGAAAGGTCATCTTTTTAACAAATGGTGCCAGGAATACTGACTACCCAGATTCAGAAGATTCAAACTAGATGTATATCTCTAATCACATACTAAACTAAATTTAAAATGAACCAAAGATCTAAATTCAGGAAAACCGAATCTACTGGAAGATAAAATAACAAAACTCTTGAAGATACAGGCTTAGGTAAATACTTTCTGAACAGTACCGCAATAGCAAAACAAATAACATCACAAAGTAACAAAAAGGATCATATCAAATTAGAAAGCTTCTGCACAGTTAAGGAAATGTCAACAAAGTGACAACGTATATACTGAGAAAAAACATTTTGCCAACTATTTTTTGGACAGAAGATTAATGTAGAATATATTTTTAAAAACTCAAAAAAATAGATACACCAAAATGACAGACCCAGTCAAAAAATGGGCAACTGAAATGAATAGATACCTCTCAGAAAAAGTAGTACAAATGATCAAATAATAAATGAAAGCATGTTCAACATTTTTGGCCATTAAAGAAGTGCAAATTAAAACAATAGTGAGATTCCATCTTGTTCAGCAAGAATGGCTATCATGAAATAATAAAATGACAAAAATGCTGATGAGGCTTCAGGGAAAAAGGAATATTCCCACATTTTTGATGCAAATGTAAACTAGTAAAATTATTATTGAAATCAGTATGAAATTTTCTCAAAAAACTCAAACTAGAAATTTGATGTGACCCAGGCGTTCCTCTTCAGGTTGTGTTTCCCTGAGTTAAAGACATCACTTTAAAGTGATACAAACATGTCTATGTTTATAGAAGCACAAAAATAATAGCCCAACAAGGTTGGTAAGCCAAAGAGTCACCATCAAACTTTCAATATAATACCTGTACATTTGGGCAAATTCATCTCTTGTTGAGGTGCCCAAAAGATCCTGAGATTCCTGGGTCTGCCAGTAATGAGATTCCTTCCATACATATGAGGCAGCCATACAAATTAATCATATGTCCAATGTATCAGATTATTTTTTCCTCAATGGCTTCATAGGCTCCATTAAACCAACTTTAGTATCTTGAAGTTGTGAGGCTGTATCTGAAAATACTGCATTCTAGTCAAAGCCTTTATAATATTATCCGTGTTTCCTACTGTGTTGAGTTAACAATGAGAACATTATTTTACTGAACTTATTCATTGAACTTTTATTGCTATGAAAATAAGAATACTCACTAAAAGGTTCTGATTTTCAGAGGGCTTCATAGAGTGGAAAATAACTGTTTCAATTATGTTCACAACTGTGTACTTTACCAAATTGCTGTAAGCTATAGAACCCTACAATAAAAGAAATACTAGCAAGTTTCTTTAAATGTTAAAAACAAAGCACTAAAGAACTAGCAATGTTTCAATCAAGATATTATTTTAAAACCATCCTACTAGTTAATTAAGTTCCATGTAGTTAATCTGTTCTGCTTGATTTTGGATAGCAGTTTCTCCATTAGAACTTCAGAAATTCTTACCAGCCCAATAATATGATCTTAAAGTTCTCAGAAACCTCTATCCTTGAGTACTTGTCATAATTATTTTCAGGAATCTCTTTGAAGAAACAACAATTTGGGGCTATAGTTGATTGCAAATGCTTTCAAAGTAAAGCAGTAACTAAATTACCAAACCTTAAAAAGTTCATGATGAAAGATCTGATGACATTTCATTACAGTAATGAGGTAGATGAGAAGGAAATATGATTGTTTCTTTGGCATATAACATTTTAGCAAAAGAACTGCAACTATATTTTAATACTATACCAAAACATGAAATTTCTAGAACTTACATAACATTTTTGAATAAAATTTTAGATATACATTACATATCCAAAAAATATAACTTGAAAAGGTTTAGCATCACTTATTGTTTGCATTTAGCATGTGAAATAATTCTAATTAGGTAATATTTCCCTTTTTATGAGGAGAGAGAACCAATTCTATTGTGATCTACTGCAGGCCTTCTGAACACTTTCAAAACTAGTGTAAGATCAAAAATACTTAATTTAGAATTTGATTTGGGGATGTATTTCACAAATTTCAAATTGTTTAAAATACTTCAATATGTCACAGATTATTATAAAACAATACTTTGGTTAATTAAATAATCAAAAACACAATGAAGTTTAGCAGAAAATACAGTAAGTTATTTGGATGGAACACAGAAATCTGCATCCTAGGAAAATTACTTATAAGATACATAAAACATTTTTTCTAGTTTCTTAAGTCCAAATTCTAGTTGTGAATCAAGGTACTAATACAGAACAAATTTTAACAGAGCTTTATAAATAAATCTATCAAAACTTAGCTAACACTGGCTAAACAAAAATTCCTTTTCTATGATTCCTTATTGGCAAATATTTTACAAACTCCTTTAATGTATATTTTTTCCTCTATATTTTTCCCTTTGTAATTCTGAAACAACCAGTCATTCTCCTTTACAATAAAATTAATCACTCCATTTTCCCTTAAATGATACAAATTTTCATGTCTTGGAAATTTCCTTACCACAGTTTATTTTACCTTATGCTCATACTTTCAATACAAGCTTGATTCTTTAATAATTTCTAGCACTAATTTTCATACATTAATTTGAACTTTAAGTTTTAATAACATTAACTTCTAGGGAAAACTAGAGAAAGCAATTATGAACTGTCTGTAATGTACCAACACTCTATAGATTCATACCTCTGCAAATTTCTAAATTTCTATCCTTTCTCATAGTGCAATTTCTCTGTTTTTAAAAAACTTAGTCTCTTCAATTCTTCTATAATAAGAAGTTAAAAGAAGATAAACTTACACAGTTCAGCAATTAATATTAACATTTAATCTTATTAAGAAATGTCCAAACATTTAATAACTATCTGTTCCTTAATTTAAACTTTCATAATTTTAAGCTCTCAAGGTACCAATGAATTTTGGTAACTATTTTTAAGCATACATTTTCATAAAACCAATTGTTGAAAGATTCACATATAAATTCTTTCCTTCTATCTATCTATCTATCTATCTATCTGTCTACCTTTCTCTTTCCTGTCATACTGGACATATATGAAACAATTCTATTTGATGTGCATGAAGCTAGCAATCAAACCCAGGGCTTTGGAAAAACCAGGCAAGCACTGTACCACTGAGCTACATCCTCAAACTCAAAGAATTCATTTTTATTGTACATTTCACTCTTAGATTACATTTATAATTTTATGAATTTAAATATCTAGTATAAATAACATAAGCTTGCTCAAATGAAAATAAAAAACTTAGGTAGAATAAAATGTATGTATGCTTTATATTTAATGCTGACAATTCTAAAGGCATTCCCATTTTGATTGTACCAAAAATTTTAAACTTAGCTTGATTTACCAAGGATTGTCTTATATCATGTGAATTTACAACATAACATCAGAGTTAATTTCTATATTTCTGATAGCTTTAGAAATACTTAATTTATATAAGTGGTCATTCATCTCTAAGCTAATTTGGGTAGAATGTATCAAGGAATTTTAAAAAGTAATTTGGTAATACCATTCAAAGATAGAAAAATACTATAAATGCATACATATACACATAGACACAGCATACAAACAGATGCTAAGAGCTCGCAGCTTTTACTTTAAAATTGTAGGCATGCGCCAAGTAGAACAATACAAAAGTCACTAGTTTCTAAGTGAATAGATGAATCCAAGTCATGTTTCTGGCAGGTGAAACAAATAAAAATTACAAACTCCGAGAGCTAAATTTTTTGTAATATTTATGGAAAAGAATTTTAAGATTTTTCATTTTTCCAATTTCCATATAATTCTTTTTGTTCCTCTTTCTGCAGATAGTCATCTCTCTGAAATTTCTACTTCAAAAGATGACTATCAGTTTGTACAGAAGATAAAATAGGGTATTTACATCTGAAACTTATAGAAAATGATCCAAATTCTCTCCAAGAGTGAGTTTTGGGGTGTATTTGCCTATTTTCAGAGATCAATCTTATGGAGACTGTGGACTAAGCTTTAGGTTTCTGAGGAGAAATCTACTGGCTGTCAGTCTATTTCTAATTACCTTTTTTCTTTCTGGCCTCAAGTAGTTGCTTTTTGGGGACTTGAGATCCTTGAGATCAGAGGGCTTGGAGTTCAAGTGACTGAAGTGCTACAAATAGGAAGGGAAAATGTCTGAAAGAGGTGGATAGAGAGCTGGAAAAAGTAGAGGCTTGAACAGGGACATACTAAGGATTTAGGCTAACTGAAGGGGAAATCAAAAATGGTAAAAAGTGAAACAATTATGTGGAAAGAAGAGGTCTCACCAGAGCCGGTTTGCAGAGGTCTTAAGCGTCATTTTAAAAGGCCAATTAAACTCCAACAAAAAGGAGATGGACAGAAATGGTGCAGCAGATAGTCATCAGGGCTATTTCTAATCAATTTCTGTATCAGCCCTGTTTCTAAAAATAGGGCTTTGGTTAACCAGGACATTCTCATCAGAGAAGTATGGGCCAACAGAAGGAGCACAGAAGCCTTAAATAGATGAAGCATGAAAGAAAAAAAAGAAAAAAATATATATATATACATATAGCAAAATATCAGCTTTCCCCTTAGACCAATTGTGACCATTATTAAATTATTAAGTTTCAGCCATGACACATAGTTAATATTCCTGGCAATACCGATTTATTTTTCTTTTAAACCAAAGATAATTTTCAAGTGATTCAGATTCAAACCCGATGAGCTGTTTATGACTCAACTATGGATACAAGAGATATCCTCTAAAGAGGGTACTTAATGATGTACCACTTAAGAGCCAGACCCGTACCCAAAGACAACCAAAAGAAAAAAGACATAGATCCCCTCTCGCCATGACAGAGCTGACAACAGTCAGTATGCAGTATTAGCTGTGAAGTTGGCCACCTGCACACATGAAGCTGAAAACTTGCACATCAACAGGCTGAGTTCTCAAAATACTACACGAGGCAGATAGAAAATAGCGGTCCCAGGGGAAGAAAGGATCCATAGCAAATGGGTGTGCCCAGAGCACATTTATATCAGCATCAGCATCCAAACATTTTTTCCCTTACTAATTTCAATTGGGAAAGTAAGGGGACAGGATAAATTTTTATTTTCCTCTCTCCGCCATGCTGTCTGGGGTAGATAGAAATTTAGGAGAGCAGATCTTGGTAAGATTTCATGCCTTTCGTGGCTTTTGGCAGTTATGCCAAGCTCTCACTTTCAGGCTTCAGAGCAAGTGCAGTTATATCAACTGCTCCATTGGCATTGCCAGAAACTATAGGAGAAAAAAAATCTAATAGTTTTTCCTCACTCAGTGCAAGGTTTATGGCTGAGGCCCCTATAGCAAAAGACAGAGTAAAATGAGAAAAACATGCAAGTGTAGTTGATACAAGTTTTATATGATATGAGAGGCTTTAACCCCTACTGAAGGGACCAGACTGTAGGAAGACTATCATCTGCCACTCCTGCTGGCACCGTCGTTCCTTTGTGAAGTTTCTGCCTAGGCCTTTGAGATGGAGTTGGTGGAGGCAAGTGGGAAATACTGTTGGAGGGCAGATGAGCTTCCCGATCCCAAGATAGTGGCCACCCAAGGTGAGCTCACACCCACTGCTGCTGTTGCCAAACGTACAGAGACTGCTGAAGAAAGTGCTGAGGCTGTGAATGAAGGTAAGCATGCACCATCTTGGAGATTACTGCTCCTCATGGCGCTGATTGAAAAGACTATCTCCTGGTTTTTCACCAACTCCAGGCCTCAGTGTTGAAGAAGACCCTTCTGATTTTGATATTCTTGTAACCAGTTAGGAGTGGCTGCCTGCCTTTAAAATGTGATTTTGCTTTCATTGTAAGTACCTATTGTCAATTTCTTACAGTTTGCATGCAGTGACTAATTGTCTCTGACTTCCTCATTCCTGTTGACATTTTGTTGAAATAAAAAGTTTGTGGAGGATGAAGGTCAGCTAACTGGGCTTGCTGTGTTGGTTGTGTGGGAGGCTGCTGGCCAGGAACAGTATGAGTGTGAGCTTGCAATTGGACATCCTGTGGAATACTTAACCATGGGGATAAGTACAGCAGGGTGGCTGCACCATCTTCACTTATCTGCCTGACTAGAATTGGGCAGTGAGCTCTGAGGGTACTGGCTGGGCAAATGGCCTCCACATTAAAGGGCCTATAGGCAGCTGGTGTGTAGTAGTCTGCTTGCCAGAAGAGGACAATGAGACCAGACAGGCCTGTCAGGGTTATACCACTATGACTGGAGCCTTAGGTAGAAGTGGGTGGATTGGGCCAATTGTCATGATCCTCCAGTGAGTAGAAGACACCAGGAACCCATAGATTAGTAGGAAGTAGGCATTTGAAAAACATGATGAAATGGGTGAAGGGAGAGAAAAATGATAATATTTAAGACATAGCATTTTACCATACATGTGTAAATACATCCTTGAGGTATAGAAACCTTAGAACAATAGGCACTTATAATGAAAGCAAAGTCACATTTTTAAGGCAGGTAGCTACTCGTAACTGGTTAGAAGAACATCAAAATCTGGTGTTTCCTTCAACACTGAGGCCTGGAGGCATCTATATAAATAGTTTGTGTTTAAGGGGGGTTATGAATACATGACCAAATGATTTTGTGAAATTATCAGGTAAATGAGGGGCATGCATTGGATTAAGAATTTTTGTCTGTTTTGTTTTTGAGACAAGTTATCGCTACATATTCCAGGCTGGCCTTGAACTTTCTGTGTAGGTCAGGCTAGCTCAGCAATCCTCCTGCCTCAGCCTCCCCAGTGTTGTGATTACAGGTGTCTGACCCCATGCTCAGCTCAATGCATCCAGTTTTCAATAGCTGGCAAACTGAATGTGGATAGTGTGCCCGACACCTAATTGTTCCATGAGTATTGTCTTATTTCCTTCTCACATGGATTTTTGGAGATACCACACTTTCCATTTGTAGAAACAGGCAGAGAGAGGTGAATACATCTAGCGCAAAGGCACACACCAAGGAACTGGTGGTGCTAAAATTTTCACCCAGTCCAGACACATATTTGAAATATAAAGGTAGACAGCTGTTGAATGTAAGTTTTCAAGATTTGGAAAGTAAGCAAATAAGGGAATGGGACCTGAATTAATAGAAGACATGGAGATAATTTGTCTCTCCAAATTGACTCAATCCACAAATATTTACTGATATTATCCACGTGGACGGCTCTCCTTGAAAGAAGAGCATTTGGCCCCACTTATATGTATTGATATGTACAGAGCTGGCTAGAGTATTTCTTAATCCCTTCATCTGGCTTTAAGCAGTGCAAATGGGTCCAGCCAAGGTGCTGATGTGTAATCTTTGAAGCAATGGGACAAGTCAGTGATGCTCCGCCTACAGCTCCCAAGTCCCATGTGTGAGCTAGGTGGAGTGAAGCCACACTGTCGGCTGAGAATATGCCTCAAAAAAAGAGACTATGACTTCTCAGGGCGTGGATTACACTTCAAAACTGAAGCACTGACCCCAAAACACTAGACACTGCCTGAATATGTGATATGCAGATTACTCTTCCTGCATGTCTCTCTGCATATTGCAGAAGTGATTTCATGTCTCCTACCTAGCCTAGCTCACAGCACTCACGTTTCCTGCCTTTCAGTCACTCATCCCTGAGCCATTCCCCTCATCAAAAATTAATAAAACCTGGTTTTGGCCCAGGGTCAAGGCCATTATTCCAGCTAGCCATTGTTCTGACTGCACTTAGGACCCCCTTGGTTCCCCACAACTATAAATATGACTTAGTGTCTTTCTTCTCGCCATAGATTCCACTGGAAGTGGTAGACTAGAATTATTTATTGGAATTCCAATAACTTTTCCCTGGAATTATAAATGTGGACTCCTCCAGACTATGACAAGGTCCAGGAGGGCTTCCTATACTGGGCACTGTGGGGCTGCAAACCTGATAGAAGATACGGTTCCCAGCCTCAAGCAGGTCACAGTCAAGTACAGGGAATGAAACACATACGCAGAAGCAAACAGTAGGTACGGTAGAACTGCATGCAGTAATGCTGTAAATTGTGCAGGACAGAGTTAGGTGAGGAAAAGTGAAAATCCAGAGATAGTAATGAGTGAGACTGTGGTGTATGGGGAGGGCAATTTAACATAAGCTACAATGGAAGTGCCTTCAGAGCCTTAAGGAAAGGCCTCAGACTTCACAGTGAGAGATTAAGTACTATTGGTGAAGGGGAAGTTTTAATGATGGATAATAAACACAACTGAAGTAGTCTCCTGAAATGTTTGTTTACTTTTAAACATTGTACTCTAATTCCTTACAAAGGCATGTAAGGAGTGAATATCCCAGGCCTCCTATATCTAAACTTTGGATTTCCTACTGCTCTACATCTCCGTGTAGCCCAAGGAGAACAGACAAGAGTACAGAAGGGGAAAGAGCCACAGAGGGGGAGATGAGAGCTCCGTGGTTAAGAGCACACACTTCTGAGTCATCTACAGCCAGTCCCCGAGTGGCTGGTGATCAGCCCTCTGTGCTCTAATGTCCTCCTCCAGAACTAAGCTTGGGAAAGGCTGATCAAATGGGTGAGATACCAAAGAATTAGGGGCCTTTACCTCTTCTCATCGGTGACTCTGAAAGATGCTTGTGCAGTGATCCCACCAGGTCTCGCCTTTCCTAGCAGGAGGACACGTGCGATCAGACAGACAGAGGCAGGGCCTGGCCGTTTTGAGTGCAGCTGGGACCCAGGGGCCTAGCCTCGCCCAAGGATGAAGGGACGTGAATGTGAGGGATGAAAGTCCTCCATGGTGCCCTCTGTGAGGAGCAGCCCAGTCCAGGGGCCAGAAGAGGGACTGGTGTGGACTGTGGGTCTGTAGCTCACAGCAAACAAGGGAGAGTGAGAAAGCGGGCACGGAACTGCCCTCACCAGCTGCAGACCTTGGTGGAAGGCACTGGGAGAACTGGGAGTGGCAAGCGGATACAAACACTGCCTGGCTCGTCCCCGGTGGTCCCTGGTACCTGCTCCTGGGAGGTCGCACACAGTCTCTGCCACAATACTGGGACATCACAGACAGGCCTTTAGAAGTGCCCTAGCAACAGGCAGCAACCTGTGCCCCAGAGGAGTGGACTTGCGCTTTAGCCTATATCACTACCAGCTGTGGCACAGGCTGCACCTGAGACTTGCCGGTTCTTATGGCTGTAAGACACCCAGCTTAGTGTCATCCTAGCTGACCAAGGATCCGCTTTTACCTGCAGTTCCCCAACCTCAGGCAGGCCAGCGCTATGCAAAATCCCATTACCTGGGGTAGAACAGTGTTGTAAGTACAAGACTGTCCTGGAACTTCATTCTGGCTGGCAAAGCCTAACACTGAAGGGTCCTCTTGCCGGGCCTGCTTGTGGCTGGAGCCTCTGAAACAGCTCCAGTGACAAGAAAACACATGTGTTTCCAGTACATCAGACTTTCATTTCTACTCACATCACCTGTGATTGGCTGCAGCAGTCTTGGCCCACAAATTCATTTCAGCAATAGGCAGCTGATACAAATGTAGACCTTGGTCCTAACTCAGGTTTGTGTTGGTCTTGGCGGGCTGCATCCCCAGGGTATGACACACCTTAGCATTTGTAGTGACCTCAGGTGTAAAATAGGAGCCTGGCTCCAGTCTGTCCATGGTGACTCTGATCAGAGTAGGGCAGAATTCTGCAATGCCTGACCACAAGGAAGTAACTGTCTATGAGACATACAGACCAACTCTGGCCCCAGGAGGCTTGTGCACACAGATGACTCCCTTACGGTACTTTCCTACTTCTTTCTGAACAACAAACAGGATATTCCGGGCAAACCTGGGTTTGCACTGCCCTCTAACACTGAAACCAATGAGCTAAGAGCAGATAGCTGGCATAGCTGGACCTGGATGCCATCTAGTGCTGAAATAGTGGAAGTGATTATAAGCTCAGAGAAAAGCATGCTTATTAAGGTTTTTGTAAAGACAGACACAAAGCCCAACAAGGAAGACAGGAATAAATGTTTAATCTTTTAATACCCAGATGATGTCACATGTTAACAAGCGTCAAGAACTTTCAGAAAACCGTCATCTCATCTAGTACTCAAAATAATGTGCCAGTGACTGACCAGGCAATAAAGCAGTATGGCAGAACTTTCAGACAAGGAATTCAAACTACTATTTTAAAGAAACTCATTGAGCTTAAAGAAAACATAGAAAACTGTTTCAGTATTCTAAGAGAGAAATTTAAGAAATGTGATTAATTTAAAAAATCAAAAAGTCTTGAGCTGGAAAACAAAGTCACAAAATTTACAATGTGATAGAAGGTGTGAGTAACAAAATAGATCACACAGCAGAATTAGCGAGCTTGAAAATGGCCTATTTGAAAATACACGGTTGGAGATGGACATGGGAAAAATAATGAGCAGAAGTGAAGAAAGCTCAGAGGAAATTTGAACAGCATGAAAATCATACATATCCAGGTTATTATAGTGTAAGAAGGACTTGAGAAGGCCAAATGGGTAGAAAGAATATTCAAAGAAATAACAATAGAAAACTTTGCAAGTCCAGAAAAGGATACAAATATCCAGATACAGAAAGATCTAAGGTCACCAGTAAAATTTGGTTCAATAAAGTACATGACAATGTGTCTTATAACAAGTTCTCACACGTAAAAGATAAAGTGGATATTCTCAGGGTTCCAAAAGAAAAGAAACACATAATACATAGGGGTGCTTAAATTCACCGGAAAGCACACTTTTCACCAAAAAGATTACAGTCCAAGAGAGTAGCATATTATCAAAGTACTAAGGGAAAAAAATCTGTCAACTGAGACAGGTGTATATAGCAAAGATAGCCTTTAGAAATGGTTAATAAGCCAATGTTTCTCCTTTGCTTCCAGAGAAACAAAAGCTAAATGAATATATTTCCAGAATACCTGTTCTACAAGAAATATTACAGAAAGTTCTTCAAACTGAAAGAAAGTGATGGGAATGACGAAGAAGAAAAGATTAATTACACAAACAAATTTAGAATGTTCAAATATTGTACGTCTGGTGAGTAAACCATTTATATCTTTAGTATGAAGAGAAAAAATAAAATAACTACATTGATATGTTATGAAATGGTCAATACAAAATGATGTAAATGGGATATTAAAAATTCAAAATTCAGGGAGGAATATCATGCACTTCGATAGTTTTATTATTAGTATATTTACCCTTTTTATTTGTTTCTGTTCTTATCTTTATGGTCACATGTTAAATTATCATTTAAAAATGGTATATTATGATAAAAAGATGTTTTGTAAGCCTCATGGAATCCATAAAGCAAAAATCTAAAACAAACAAAAACAATAAGCAAGAAATCAAAACATACTACTACAGTGAGTCACTTAACCAGAAAGGAGGACTGTTAGAGAGGGAGAAAGAAAAAGAGGAATCATAACATAACTAGGACCAGGCATGGTGGTACATGCCTGTAATCCCAGCACTCAGGAGGCTGAGGCAGGAGCATTGTTGCGAGTTTGAGGCCAGCCTGGGGTACAAAGTGAGCTCAAGGCCAGTCTGAACTGCATAGCGAGACCCTGTCTAAAAAGACAGAAAAAAAAAACCTAGGAAAAAACTTATACAATAGCTAGAAAACCTTACCTATTAATAATAACCTTGAATTTAAATGGATTAAATTCTCTAACTAAAAAGCATAGAGTGAATAAAAGAATTAAGAAAAAAGACTCAACTATGTTCCTTACAAGAAAGTCACTTCATTGCTAATGACACACACAGACTGAAAATGCAGCAATGAAATAAGGTATCATTCGAGTTGTAAAAATATTCAATAAACTACTAACAAACTGGATCTGACTGCAGGTTAGAAAGAGTTTTCACCATGACCAAGTGAAATTCATGCCAAGGATATAGGATGGTTGAATACATGTCACTCAATAAATGCGATACACCGTTTCAACAGAATGAAGCCAAGAAATGTGGTCATTGATGTATAAAGGCCATCTGATAAGATTCAGTATCCCCTCATAATGAAAATGGTGAACAAATTAAGCAAAGAACATAACTCGACATAATAAAGGTATTTATAATGATCCAACAATTAATGCACATTGAATGGGGAAAAGCTGATTTTCTCTAATATCTAGAACAAGGAAAGGACACTCAATATTTTTATTCAACATAGTGCTGAAATTTCTAATCAGATAGATTAGGCAAGAGAAAGAAACAAATGACATCCACATTGAAAAAGAAGTCAAATTTTCACTGCAGATTATACGATCTTGTATAGAGAAAGCATTCAGAACTCCACTAAAAGCCATTAGAACTAAGAAACTAATTCAGCAAATTTTCAAGATGCAACATTCAACATTCAAAATTCAGTAGTTTTGCTATATACCAGTAGCAAATGATCTGAAATAAAAAACAAGAAATCAATCTCATTTACAATAGCTACAAAAAAACCTAGAAATAAATTTTACCAAAGAGGTGAAAGACCTCCACAATGAGAATTATAAAGCATTTATGATAGAAACTGCAGAACTCTCAAAAAAGTAGAAAGATAATTAATGCTGTTCATAGGTCCATACTACTCAAAATGATAGATTCAATGTAATCCTTCTCAATATAGCAATGAAATTCTTTACAGCACTAGAGAGAGAGAATTATAAAAGTCATATAGGGCTGGGGAATATAGTTCTGTGCACAGTGCCTACTTGAGAGGTCCTGAGTTTGATTCCCGATACCAAAAAAACCCCAAAAAGTTATGTAAAACTTCAAAATATTTTACATAGCCTGTCATTTTGAACAAAAACAACCAAGTAGGAGACATTGTATCACGTGACTCCATAACATGCTACAAAGTTTTAGCATTCAAAACAGCATGATATTGGCATAAAGCCAGACACACAAAACCATATGAAATAATAGAAATCCTGCAAGTAAGCCCACGTATCTACAGCCAAATGATTTTCTACGAAGATGCTGAGAATACTCACTAGGATAAGGACAGTCTTTGCCTGAATGGTTTTGGAGAATTTGATAGACACTTGCAGAAGGATGAATGTAAACCCCTATCACTTACCACTTACAAACAGCAGCTCAAGATGTGCTAAAGACATAAATATAAGACTTTAACCTATGAAACTACTAGAAGCAAACATAGGGAAACTGTTTCTGGATATTAGAATGGGCAAGGAACTTTTGGACAATATCACAAAAACACAGGAAATTAAGGCAAAAGTAGATGAACAGGATTACATCAAACTTTTTAAAAAATATTGGTATATGTTTACAATACATAATGATCACATTCATTAGGGAGAACTGTTGCACATACGCAACATATCTTTTTTTAAAATTTTATTTTACTAAAATATGTTTGCAATACATGAATTTTACATTCACCTTATGGAGAAGGAACATGTACATAACACATCTTGATTCTTTTTTATTCCTCTTTCTCTCCCTACCTACCTCCCTTCATCTTTAGATTTCCTTTCCCCATTTGCATTATTATTGTTATTATTTTTTAATATTTATGACATATAATGTTTACATTCATTGTATTCCATACATTTACATGACACATCTTAAATCTTTTGACTTCCCCTTTCCCTCTCTCCCCCACTTCACCCTCAGTCTCTTGGATTCCTTCCTGCTGCAAAATATCTATTTCCCTGTTTCCGTCTATCAATCCTTTATTTTGCTTTTTATATATACTTTCCCTTACTCAAATGAGAGAGACTGTATGGTTTTTAAGGTTGTGTGTCTGATTTATATCATTTAACATTACAGTTGTACCTCGGTTTATGAACAAAAATGTTCATAACAACATAACAAATTGTTCATAACAAATTGTTAGTGAACAATTTGGTTTGCAAACAGAAGCATTTGGCAAAATTTTGTTTTTGTTTGCAAAGTCTGCATCTGGTGATGAACAGAACCATAGCCATCTTTCCTGAATAAATATGAACATAGCCATCTTTTCCAGAATTGTTCAATGAACTAAGTTCATGAACTGAGGTACCTCTGTATATTTTCCAGGTGTATCCACTTTCCTGCAGTTGTCTAGAATTTATCCTTCTTCATAGTTTAGTATTCCATCATGTGTGGATATCACATATTTTCATCCATTCATCTGTTGATGCTGCTTCAAAAATGTAGCCATTATAAACTGTGCCACTATAAACACTGGTATGCATAAATAACTGCAATGTATCTTTAGCTCCTAGTAGGGAAATAGTAGAGTCAAATGGAATTTGTAGTGCTCTATGAAATCTGCATATTGATTTTCATAATGCTTGTACTACTTTATTTTTCCACCAACAATGTGGAAATTTCTCTTTTCACGAGAGTGAAGCTAGTATTTGTTTTTTTATTTCTATTCTTTTTTTTTTTTTGGTAACAGGAATCGAATTCAGGACCTTACACTTGCCAAACAAGGTGCTGTGCCACTGAGCTATATCCCTGGACCTGTGTTTTTTGATTTCTTTATGATTGTCATTCTTTCTAGTATAAAATGAAATTTTAATATTGTTTTAATTTGCATTTCTCTAATGCCCAGAAAAGCTGAACATTTTTCTCATATGTTTATTGGCCTGATGAAGAATTGGTAAAAATAGAGAATCACCAAAATAAAAGTAAATATTGAGATTTATCTATTATCACCATACTCAAGTCTGCTAGCTGATGGTATAAAATTATTCCTGTGATTTTTATCTTTAATTATTTAAATTACAGGAGGGTATAACTTATTTTTTATTAGCACTTTTCACTAAAATTACCCTCTTCTCAATATTGTTCAAAAGTGCGGAATACAGGTTTCAAGATCGTCATTATAGAGAAAATGAAGTATTTCATTTAATAATATGTTAAACTTGAAACTATGGTACATCAACTACAATGGAATTTTATTCACCCTATAGAATGTTATCTAACAATAAAAAGAAAAATCACAACTATACTCCAAACTTTAGATGAATTCCACTGTTGAACGTAAAAGCCAGATTGAAAAGACTGCATACCATGTGATTATATTTACATAATTCTCAAGACTACAGAAGGTAATTTCTGGTGTTAGAAGGCAGGAAAGTACATATGTTATGAAGGCAAGGATGGAAAGGAGAATGAGTGTCTTATGGAATGCTGGTTCTGTTCTATTTCTTGAAATGGTTTCTGGTTTCACAAGTATACTGAATTTGTGAAAATCAATCACAAAATCACGAATTGTTATGATTTATGTGCATTTCCCTATTCATGTTATATTTCAGTGGAAATCTGGTATTTTCATAATGATGTTGTGATGAACCTTAGGCTAATGTGTGGGCTAATTATAAGTAATGATTGTGGCTCTGGGACAGGAGAAAAATATAATAACTTTTAAAAGCACTAACTGCCTTCTAAATTTCAGCAGTGGCTACCAAGACAACTAAATTTTTTCCTTTAGTAATTAATATATTCATGTTTTTTCACATCAACAAAATACAACAGAAAGAATGCTTGACCACCTCTATTTCCTGTCATTTCTTGTAAAGAACATTAAATAACTTATCCAACCCACACCCCAAATCAACACAAATACATTCATTCTGATTACTGCCCTTGAGCCAAAGGAAACTGAGATATTTGAAGTGTTTAGAAGTCCTACAGAGATATTCTATCATCAATCAATTCCAGGTTTATGAGCATAGAAACTTAAATGCAAGAATATAAACTTAAGACAAGTATGCAATGAAATTTAAATGTGACAGTAAAACTCAAGGATTTAATGTCTACTATGTCACTGCTTGAGTAAAATCATTTTCTAATTTGGTTCAAAGTTCCATTCTTAGTGGAAGCATGTTATTAACAATAAATAAAAGAAGTATTTTAAATTTCAAAAGTGATTTCTTTTACATTCTTGTTTTTAAGTAGTCTCATTTCACAGAGTTGAGAAATGAACATTAAACTAGGAGACCTGAGTTGGACTCTAAATGCTGCCATACTGGCTGAGTCATTCTGGTCAAATTCATTTCTCTAGATTTTTGCATTATCATCTATACAGTGAAAAAAATGGACTGGTGTATGAGAACATATGTTATTTCTCTGTCATGAACAAGTCTGGGCATAAGCAGCCCAGATTAGTACAGTGGATTCAAAACAACAAAGCTGTAGCCTCTTCCTATTCCCTTTACACGGTGTTGTCATCACATACAAATTCCAACATGATCTACTACTACCACACCTGCATTCTATGCAGCATTTACAGGTAACAGAAAGGAAAGGAATAGGTTACTTCTCCTTACAAATCATTGGTCAGAACTTAGTTGACTCAAATAGCTACAGAGGACACATGGATACAAGTCTTGATATTGATTGGTTAAATTCGCAACTAAATATTTACACTGCTATTGAGGTGAGAGAGAACATGGAAAAATATTAAAGGACAATTAACAATGTTTGCCACAAGAGTCTCTGAGGTTACATCTAGTACTACTTCCTAAGTACAAAATTATAATTTTTTCAGGGGGACTGGGGATTTACCTCAGTGGCACAGCACCTGCCTGGCAAGCACAAGGTTGTGAGTTCGATTCCTGGTAGTGTAAGAAAATCAAAACAAAACAAAAAACAAAAACAAAATTATAATTTCTCTTTGTAAGGTCTGTTTTACGAGTCAGTTTATTAAATCATTAGTAAATGAAGATGTGCTACAACTAGATGGAAAGATCAACAACCAGACTTCCCATTGATTTATATCAGATTTCCCCTTAAATGGTCACTGACATATATGTTGAACCATAAGAAACGTCTCATATTCAAATATTTTTGAAGATGCAAAATAGGAATGCTATGATGCAAGCTTAGTATATGCTTATACTTCATTTTTTTATTTTAAAGATAAAAGGAGGGAAACATTAACAGACATACAACATTTTACAACATATCACATGCACAATACAGACAATACAGAGTTACAAACAAAGTGGTAGGGAATTAACAATGGTGGTTGTATTA